>NC_142616.1:61218257-61521288 GCF_059453375.1 Lepisosteus platostomus
ATTTAGAGGCGATCTGAATAGTTATCTGTAAAATGCACAATCGCATCTATCCGTCAATACTATCTTAATGTTATTCCAAAACTTGTAATTTGTTTACAGGAGAAATTTTAGAACCTCTTCGTGTTTAACTCCTACAGGTCGAGCATGTATCGAGCTGCTACAAGCAAACGCGTGCACTGGGAAGCTCGATACATGCTCTGGGAAGCTGGGAAGCAGCTGGGAAGTTACTTTCAACGGCACAAACGTAGCACTAACAAATGAGACCGGTTTGGTTTCCCTATGACATTGTAGTGGGGCTGAGTGACGTCACGACCCCGAAAAAACAAGGCGATACAGTATACCCCGGAAACCAAGCATCACAAACCGCCACAAACGTAGCACGAATGAGGTGGGTTTCATCGTTTGTGTTGTCTGTAGGGGGGCCAACTTCACGGAGCCTGGATAGCGAGTGTCCTGTCCATAGTTTTGCAACCTTGGGTTAGAGCTTTGGACACTGTTGTGTGTTGCTGCTAGGGAGAGTTTTTTTTTAATTTTCAGTAACTTCGGTTCTAAGTTTTTTTGAAGGCTTCCTCTATTTATTTTGTTCTCGGTGGCTCAAGTTAAAACATAATGAGTCTTGAAAACTAGTCTAGATGCTGCAGTACAAAAAGTCAGAGAGCTTGCTTTAATCCAGTATTCTTGAAGCCAAAATAGACGTAGTGGGTTGAAAAAGCATCATTGCTCAAAAGCCCTGTGATAGAGCTTCTAAGTCGCACCACTTGCATCAGATCTGTAATGCACTTTCAGGAGTGATAGTGTTGCTGTTAAAAATAGGAATCTGTTCTGTTCTAAGTGGTAAGGGAACAGAACAGACTCCTATTTTTAACAGTAACACTATCAACACAAGGAAGATAAAGATTGTCTGAGCCTTCAAAACACAGTTTGTGCAAGCTTATCCCTCTATGTGAAGCATGAAATTCAGATGAACTGATTAAAATCTAAGCAGAATTTCTAAGTACTTGTTATGCTGATACAGAATATCCATAATGGTACATTTTACACTTTGCTTGCATAAGGACCTATAAGGACATTTAAATCAAGTCAAGTTTGTTGAATCAGGGAGGCAGAAGACAGGCAGTTCATACTGAAACTAGCAAGAGAACAGCCCTCCTGCCACTGGGGAAATGTGCTGCACAACATGAAGATGAAATATTCAAGCCAAAACAGAAGGCGCGAGATGAAATAATATGGGAGAAACAAAGCCTGGAGCATAGTTAGAATTATACAATTCATTTGGTTTCAGGTAAGGAACAGGTGAAATTCAGTCTGGTGAAACAGAGAGCAGCAAAACTCTGAGATGTGCTTTATAGAGGTATATATCCTTTCAATTTCAAGAAACATGTGGCAATTGAATATCATATCTGTCTGTCACCCGGAGTGACACTAAAGAGTAGAGGTGTTTCTCCATTGTCTTGGCCAAATCCTATTCAAGTGTAAGGAATGATGATGAAGGTGATTATTATTGTAGTGTTTTCAAGTCTCCACTTGTCCTTTGTCCTGTGGGGCACCCATGTGAACCCCGAAGTGTTATATTATTATTATGTGATTCATTAAAAGTGAAAGAATTTGATCAGGTAATAATGCTTTATTGAGATGATGTCTTGTAACGTATAATTCTTTTGCTGCTAAGAATTTTGTGCGGTCAGTTCTCCATGATGCAGAGATTGTCTAAGTCTGAATTAGAGAGTGTGCACTCATGATTCTTGTAGGAGTGAGGTCTGAAATCCACAGACTAAAAAAAAGACTACTGAGCCTTATTTCATTTAGGTCTGCAAAAGATTGTTTACTTTGCTGAGACATCATACAGTTTATATTCCTGCTCAGTTTAGGGAACAGCATCCCACATGGTTTTTAAACATTCTGCAGTGTACAATTTTCAGAAGGCTCCAGATAGTTATTTTCAATACAAGTTATTTTTTTTCCAACACTTAGCAAAGCCCTTTGCAGCCAATTTTGTGAAGAAAAGCAATTGAACGTGAAGCACCCTGACAAGTTCATTGGATACGTAATCCATTATTTCAGACTTCAGCTCCAATACAAAACAATGAAAAACAAATTTATGAATGTCAAGTGCAGTAACTAGAATGGAAAAAGCAAGTGCTCAGCAGTGAAAGTAGAACCTTTGCTAACATATAATTCAATGCACAATGTACCAGTCAGAAGATGGGTGAGTGGTGGAGATTATTTAGAATTGACATCAACATTTTACCCATAATTTAAAAGGCTTGAGTTGCATAACACCACATGGCTGTCTTAGACTTCACAAATGACATGACCAAACTGGTAGAGATTCTATAGAATCGGGAAACAAAAACTGACTCCTGTGAAGATTTGGAAACTTCAATAGAATCATGTGATCATTGGGCTGAACACGGTAAGATCACAACCTCAGATTTTGTGAAGAAATAGACTGTTACAATTACCGCATAGCTTTTGGTGAACAACGCCCTGTGGCCATTATGTGAAAAAGTAGTCACGACACAGAGCCTTTTTCTTCACTGTGCATCGTGTGGAAATTTCTCAATTAAAGCAAAAATGCTGTTGATGGCTAAACTGGGGCTGGAATTGGCCAAACACCAAAAGAAAATGCTGACATCTCTGCCATTGTTAGGATTCACAACCTTGCACACCTAGAACAAAAGCAAAGACAAAGATGGAATAGTGCAGCGTAAAGCTGAAACCATTATGAGCTCTACATTTAAGAACAACATGAGCACCAGTGACCACAACTTTGTTAACTTTGGTTGTAATTGTTGCTGTAACATTTACTTAATAATTCCTTACACTTTCATAGTGCTTTTCTGGTCTCTCCACTCAAAGCGTTTTACAGTTAACGGGGATCCTCTCCACCACCACCAATGTGCAGCATCCATCTGGATGATGCAACGGCAGCCATAGTGCGCCAGAATGCTCACCACACACCAGCTATCAGTGGGAAGCAGAAGAGAGTGATGAAGCCAATTAATAGATGGGGGTTATGAGGAGGACATGATTTGTAAAGGTCAATGGGAAATTTGGCCAGGACACCGGGGTTACGCCCCTGCTCTTTTCAAGAAACACCCTGGGATTTTTAATGACCACAGAGAGTCAGGACTTCAGCTCCCTTTTACAGTCTAGTATCCGCATCACTATACTAGGGCATTAGGATCCACATAGACTGCAGGGTGAGCGCCCCCTACTAGCCCCACTAACACCTCTTCCAGCAGCAACTGGAAATTTTTCCCAGGAGTTTCCCATCCAGGTACTGACCAGGCTCACACCTGTTGAGCTTCAGTGGGCTGCCAGTCCTACACACTTTATTAATCTTTTACACCATATTTTGTCAGTTCCTTTGGAATATTTTATAAATCAACTATTTTTCTTCCAAGTGCGTACAGTGTTCACATTTAAGTTATGCATTGAACAGTGATTTTGTAAAGTAGCTCTGGTGCATCAGTACAAACTATGGACATCAAATTGTGCTGCCCTTTATTTTTATTGCCTGCAAGAGCAGACAGTGACAGTCGTATTGCATTGTGTCCTATTCTTCCAGAATCTGCCACAATTCTCATCAGGACAAACCACTTTCTGTTAATTGATGGATGGATATTTGGCCTCAGGTTAAACATCAGTGTTTTAAAAATATCTCATTCTGAAGGCCGCTCTTTAAGGTTTTCATCATAAGTTTCTGAACCTAATGTTTTACTTCAAAGAGTGCTGCATACTGGTTTAAAGCCTGTGTTTCTGTACATCTCAAGCTGGGTGTCCCAGATTCTGCAGTCTCACGATTTCTTTTATAGCTTTTGCAGGAAGGATCATCTTTCCTGTGTGAAGACATTTCACTTACATTTGTATGTATTTGTAGATATGTATGGCTTTATGTAATCTGTAATCCATGCATTATCTCAGGTTAAACTGAAACATATAAAAGCTCACAAATGCTTCTGTTTTGTAAATATTAGTATTTATTAAGATTCTACATACAATAATTTTGTTTTGATTAAATATCTTGATATTCTACATTAATTCCCTAATTCACCCATCAAGCGTGATTGCACACATGTGTAAAAAGGACATATTTAAAGATAAGTTATGAGCTCCACCATATTTACAAAGAAAAAAAAAGTAGAACCTTCCTTATACACTTCATAATTATTTTTTGTCTCCCCCTGGCCTTGTTCTTCAAGTTTAAATGGCAGCTTTCAATAAAACCGTGTTTTGATTCATTCTCTCAAAGTGTTGTTTTTTTGCAACTATCATGCAATTCTAGGACAATAAAATGATTTAGTTATCTTAATAGAATCTTCTATATCACAGGGAAGCTTCTGTTCCCTTAAAGCCTTAATACTAGATTGTATTCTGTGAGGGCCTTTATTTGACTGTTTCTCAGGACCTTATTAACCAGCCCGAGTGCTCTCAAGAATAAGGAAACAGGCATCTGGTTTTTCAGTGAGCCAGCCGTTTTTAAATAAAAATTGTATTTAACCCCATCTGGTATCCAGACATTGAAGTTCCCTTACAAGAATCTATTTTAAGTTGATAAATGTAGTTAAAAAAAACCCACAAATCACATTAATAGATACTATGCTCTTAAGAGCTCTTAAGCTGACCTAGTGGTTAGTCCTGCTGCTTCAGCAGCTCTTGGGCCCTGAGTTTGATTCCAGCCTAAGGCATTTTCTGTGTGGAGTCTGCATGTTCTTTCTACAGGCATTCTGATTTACTCCCACCTTCTCATTAGACATGCTCATTAAGTCTCCAAAGTGTTTGGGTGTGTGTGCTTTGGCATGGAATGATGTTCCATTTTTTCAGTAAAAGCCAGTCTTGACTTCTTAGCGCCACATGTTCAATGGTCTGTTTATTTCAACACACTACTGATGCCTTAGTTCTCCTGTTTGTGTGATGGAATTCCAGTGTGAGGACAAGCAGGTGATCTCAGATCAGTGCATATTGTCTTTATCCACTCAATGGTGGAATAAGAGCTACAGGGGTTCAAGTAAGAAGCTGGGTCACCCTGCTTAAGAACTACAGCTGTGGACTACAATCAATTGACCGATTAAGGGGATTAATATGTCATGAATTTAAATTATAGAATAGAAACATAAAATATATTTTTTTAATTCTGTATCAAAAGTAAGTTGATGGTTAGATTCATAAGACTGGTAAATACACTTATCTGACAAATGAGCACTTTGACATTTAAACAAGTGTGTTATCAGCCCGTTAAGAACTCATTTGACGGCTCAATAAATCACATATAAGCATATGCAACAGTGAACCACAATCAAACATGACCGTATTTCCAGCCTTGATACTTTGACTGACTTTTTCATACAGATAATTTTTAATATGTCCACTCAACCCTTGGGAATCTTTTGTCATCAGCAAAAAAAAAAAATAATTAAATGAAATATCATTGCAGTGCTGCTCCTTGTTCATATTTAGCTATGACACCTCCAGGGAAAAGTCTGTGGAGTGTAGCATGGTGCTGATACAGCTAAAGTAGACTGATACAGCTAAAGACTTTCTTTCCCTGATCCAGGAAATTGGGTTTTAAACATCTCTTCATTACTTTAACATTTATTTTACTGAAGGGTGCAAACTTGACGATTATTCAAAATAATGGAAACATGGAAATGCATCCTGGTGGGGATCCAGGACTTTAAAGACACACACGTGCATACACAAACAATTCTGAGATAGCATGAGAAGGTTTGACACCTGACGAAGGCTTAACAGCTAAAACATCGTTATTTCTACTTTCAGCGTGGAATTATCTTGTACTTGTTCCTCTGCACCCAACACAGACTAATGTCTTGAATCCCTGCTTGAATCGCTTCAGATAATCATTTAATCCAGTGTTGTAATAAAACAGGTTTTTGCTAGTTTTGGGATGACGAAAAAAATCACCTCTTATCAGTGGCGCAACCTGAGTTTTAATATTTGGGTTAGCAGAGGGCTGGCAGGGAATCCAGAAGGGGTGGCATTTTACAATGATACTATTCGCCTTCTTAAAATAGGATGTACTAATAAAAAGTGTACTACTATTCTTTTCTGAACCAGTTACTCTTGTAAACCCTGCTTTACACCGCGGGACGAGGCGGAATTGACGCGCAAGCGTAGTGAATTTGCGCTTGTGCAATTTGTATTCTCACCGGACAATACAACTTTGAACACGACTCACGGCGTTCCCGAGGAAATTGTGTCCTGTTTTGTGATGTTCTTTCAGATCTCAAAATACGTCTGTTCGTCCTCGGAGCAAAATATCTTTCTGTTAGCAGCCTGGGAACGATCTACAACGATCTGCCGCATACTTGACGACACCATTTACAATCCAGACTACGTGTACTCTCTTAAAACATATGAGACCCGTCGTAATTGTTTCGTACATTTACCTTTTATTTTGCTGGTAACTTTAAGATAAACTGGGATGGGATTTTAGGTAACGCCAAAAATGGAGTGGCAGCTGGGGCAACACAACCATATTTAGGGATGGACTCTGGCACCCCTCTGGCTATCCCTCTGCCTCCCATACTGTATTACTGAATCATCAACTTACAGTGGTGTAAGATACTGTGTCCTTTACAAACCAAAAGTGTTTTTGTGTCTAAGAAAATAAGGCTTCCTTTTATATGTGTGTGGGTGTTTGTCATGCATCTAGATAAGAAACACCCTTCCCTGTAAAAGTAGTCCTTCTGTGTATTGGGAGTGAGGCAGAATTTTCTTTGTTATACCTCAGGGAGATGGGTCTTCTTTTGTCAGCCTCCTGCTCCAAAGAGGCTGGTGATATACTAAATTATATGTCACCTTTCTTGCAGCGCCATTGCATGTGCAGAGGGTTCAATTCAAGAGACGAAAAATGTTTGTATTCGGGTTTGGTTTCGGGTTCTAGGGCTTGTGCCCTCACCGCTCCCACCCCAGTTCGTCCGTCCACCGCATGGGCACAAACCCGGGTCTCTGGCGTCGCTGAACGGGGGTCTTGCCGGCTGAGCTAAAGAAGACCTTCTTTAGATCAGGCGGACAAGATCCCTGTTATGCGCAAGGGGTATTTTTAAAGAGAAAGTTATGCATTTTATGTTATTCCAGATAAAAGTAAAGTGATATCATTTTTATGTAAGTGGTTGAAGATGATCTCTCAGTCTTGTGTAATGGACAATGTTTTTGACATTGATATAGTCATGGCTTGCCCTTCTGCTAATCCCTCCAGGAAAAACTATTTAAAATGGTTAAAATGACTTATAATGGGGAAAAAAAATGTTGATACATTTTGTAAGCAGTATTTGAAAGATATCAGCTAGGCAAAAAAATAAATTAACAAACAAAATGATCATACTTTTATTCCATTTTACAACGCAGTCAAAACAGATACTCCACAAACTTTTATTCTCAATCTATCCCATACCAGTACTGAGAATCACTGGGATGCTTGATAGTGTTATGTTTAACATATTCTGTTATAAAAAATGCTCATGATGTGCAAGGAAAAAACAAAAAAGGATACAGATAGTAAAGAACCATATCACATCTTGCTACAGCATAAACTGCATATATTTTCATGTTCATTGTGTAAGAATGCATAGAAAGTTCTTAATGTGGTGTTTTTCAATACACTTTTAACACTAAGATTTTAGATATTATGAGTTTGATTCAAACAGACTAAAATATTTGTCTTGCTGCATGAGTTTGTTGAGCATCAAAGATGTGTGAGGAGTGCAAAATTATAAATAGCTATTCTACCAACTCTTTTTTTCTCACCCATTTCTTCTGAATAATGTAGCCCGTCTGCTAAAAAAATTTCATCTCCACCAGTCAGCATTGACAGGTTGCAAAAATGCAATTTTCTGTAATTTCTTTTAATTACACAAATATTTTTTTTCTGCAGCAGCTTCTTGGCTAAGCGAGCTGGACCAAGGTGCTTATTGTGTGAAATTCTGGAAGGTTTCTTACCATCTTCCAAAGAAATGCTGATTAAATGAATGTGTGTCTCTGAAGTGATTCTTCATGCTTATGTGTCTATTGGGTGATAGACTGACTTCATATCTAGGTTTAAGTCCTGCTACTCTGTAGGCTTTTTTCATATATTGTTCATATTTTAGAGGAACCACTTTTTAGATTCTTAATTCAAGTATACTGTCTTCCTTTGTTAGCTAAATGCAGTCTTCCCTGTCTGTTCAATTAAATCTTCATGAATTCTGTCAACATCAAACTTAGGAAGAAATGGCCACAAGAGACGAAGCACAAGTCTTTGCGTTTTGAACCGTTTCTTCAGATTGGGCTAGGTTCCTGCAAGTCTCTGCCAATGGGCTCATATGGAAATCCAATAAGAAAGTTAAACTGGAAGGTCCAAGCTGACACTTACTGAGGGACAACAAGGTAAATTGAAATATGCCAACCATAGTAAAGTTTAGAGAAAGTCATCTCTACAGCAGCCTGAAAGTGATTTCTGTCAGACAGTAGCCTCAAGGACAGAGTTCTGCATGCCTGACCCACTCAATGTACAGTAATGTAAACTTACATTTATTAACTTGAGCAAACAATGACAGTGAGCGTAACAGGTATTAAGCATAACTACATAACATGTTTTCTGAATTTCAAAACTTGCAAGGTACCTACCTTACTGTTCCATTTGTTGCATTTTGAATATATTTATAATGCTTTAAACTGTGAATTTTCCAGATGAGGCTACTGTTTTTTAAACAACCCATTTGAGGGAGTGGAACTAACTCAGCTTTTTTTTATACAGCATATAAAAACCAGACAGAAATGATATCTTAAACAGCATATGAAGAAATACGGTCACTGTTAAAAAGCTTGTGACATTAAAATCTAGCTTTTTACATGTACATAAGTCAGCCATTTGAGAAATCTCTTCAGTCATGCTGCATTAAAAGATTGTCTTCAAACTGAACCGAACCCAAAGCCAAGTTTCACAAGATTCATTCAAATGATAGGGATGCCTGGACAATCTTGCTGGAATACTGACATATAAAGAGGAAACCTCCTCCTGTTGGCTAAAATGGAACTTGTATTGCACCAATCAGTAGAAAATACAACACAAGATATGTTCATATTGTTTAAAATCTAACACTGATGCCATAAATAAGCAAGTGCTCTGAGTCACACAAAGTCACACAAATTTATCAAATGTGATAGCATTTTTTTGTCCATTCAGACTTAGTGGCCTCACAATGCATCATTCATGCTGATTGCACTCAAGTGAAGGTGATCCCAGAAGGTTACAGTCAGACATTTTTCACCTGTTAATCATAGCCCATAACTACTCATTTTAATTGTGAGGTTTTGGCTGACCTACAGTATGGCTGGATTTTTCTTCCACAGTCCTGGAGTTTATCTTCTTTCTGAGACTGTCATTCAAAAGTGTCTCATGTCAAAGATCACTTTATTAGCCATTTACAATTTCTTGTATTAGGAAATTGCCATTTCACATATCAAAGCTTGCGCTCATTGAGACACACAGGCAGGGAGAGAGAGGCTTGGGGGGGTCACAGCACAGGGTCAGCCATTTATACAGCACCCCTGGAGCAGCTGGGGTTAAGGACCTCGCTCAGGGACCCAACGGAGTAGGATTCCTCTGTCAACTGGAGGTTTTGAACCAGCAACCTACCAGCCACAGGTACAGAGCCTTAGCCACAGAGCCACCACTCAGAGTACATACATACTGTCTCCAGAACAGCACACCTGGCTTTCAGTAACATTCTGAGCTTCACTGGGTTCATGGGGAAGTTTTAGTTTTCTCTCTAATCACCTGAGCTCTCTTTCGTGACATATGGACAGTAAAGCCTGGAGTGGTCACAGAAGTCATTAAAAAAACACAGGCCAAACAAAAAGAGCAAAAAGGGTCTGGTCACTGAAAGTGCTCTTCTGACAGAAAAAAATATTAACAAAGGGAAAAACATCCAACAAAAATAGCAATCTGTAGTTTCTTCCAAGAATTTCCTGCAATTCAGTAGGAATTACAACAACCATGAACAAAGTGTCCTGAAATGATTATGGAGTGTTTAGTGAAAATTCGGCTTAACCTGCTTGGCTGAGGGCTGACCTCCTGGCCACAGGACAAGGAGGACAGGACCCCCATGCAGAGTGAGGAGTGACCAAGGGGCAGCTGCAATGATGGGATGCAAAAGATGTATGGGAGGGAGAGAAGGGGATCACGTACGGTATTTATAGTGTTTTAGGAGAGGAAATGACATCAGGAGTGATTGCTAATTACTACAGCCGAGTCCGATTGAACTTGATTGTTGTCATCCCTCCTGAACTTTGGTTACAAACTCCATTAATTTCAAACTAACACTGCAAACATCATACTATCTCAAAACACATACACAAGGTTACATTACAAGGACCCTCCTAACTAGCTACACTATGAGTGCCAAGTTCAATACCCCGAGCTCCACCCCAGGCTCCTCTTGATGGACAGGAAGCCTCCTTTTGAATTAGAGTTGAGTCAGGCATGCAACCTGATACAAAATGGTGGAACAAACAGTGTGGATCCACAGCAGGTAAGATACAAGATGCAATCCACCAGAACATTGATTGCATTAACAATTCTTGCTTGTGATGACAATAATCTAAATACAAAGACACATACAAATAGTGTTTTTTCCAAAACGAAAAGACCTCTGCAAAGGTCATTCAAAGAGGGTAAGCAAAAGACTTTAATCACAAACATGCCTCTACCTTCTATTCTCTGTATAGCCCCATCTTGGATTCTGATAACAGTAGGGAAATCTCTTAGTTACTGCACTGAGACAGAGCTTGATAGTGAGACACTGCCCAATATGTACAGAATCTTTTTCTTCTTCATAAACCGATTTAATGCTTCTGTGAACTTCAGAATTCCTTAGGCTGCTATCATCATTATTTTTTAATCGATTAAGTGAGTGAGACAGTTCCAGAGAAAGCATTGTATGTCCGAGCTATGACATTACCTCCACCACGCTTCAGAATGTGTTTGGTACAAAGTACAAAGATAAGCCAGGAGAGTTTGGAGACAAGGTTTTATGGAATGCTAAACTCAAGATAAACCATTATCAATGTGGTGGAAAGGTTAAATTGTGGGAGAGGCAAGGACCTCAGGAGCACCAAAGAATGTTACGTCATTTGTGAGGCATCATCTTAAACCCTTAACTTTCTGGAGTGTCATTATCTGGCTGTTTAAGAAGCCAATATCTTATTCTGAAATCATTTTCTGAATGAAGCACAATGTCAGTTCACATTTCAGACTCTGGACATCGAAAACACAACTGAGAGTTCCGATATATGGAAGGAATATCATTCATTTATTCAAAATCTCCATTGATGATGTTTACTGTTCTAACAAATTTGTTGACAGGACTCCAGTCCATCGCAGACTGATGCATCAATATTTTCTCAATGTTAGAAATAACCATTACAACAACACTCAGCAGTAATTTCCATTACAGTTTGAGTAGCAGATATGAAGTGTTATAGTAGCTTTTAACACTTATCAATTAAGACTGTCTCATGCGCTAGTGTTCCTTATCAAAAAGGCTATTATTTGATCTATAAGATAATCTTTGGAATACAGCATAAAACACAAATTCCGGTAAATGATTAGCCTACATTGTGTTTCTGTATATAGAGGGAACAATCCAAAATGGATAAGAATTCTTCCACAATATTGGAAAAGGGTTAATGAGTAATTAGTGAGTTCCTGCTACATTTGATATGTATTTTATCATCAAAATTTAAAATAAAAAGATACTGCCATATAAGGGGTTGTATTTATTTTATCCATGATAACCTCATAACACGAATTTTGAGCTCTCTTGTCACAGGTTTTAAACAGCTGCCTGGCCAAATCTGTCACTGTATTAATCTTCTTTCAGGTAATTGGAAAATCAGTTTCGAACAATTTTTTTTTTCTTTTAGCATGTGTGCACAGAATGTTGAGCATGAACTCCACGTAAAGAAAATACCCCAATCGGCAAAATCCAGAACTAGGCTGCAATTAAAAATCTGTTGATTCCGTGCCTGATTTAAGTATTTCTTTGGTTAATCATGAATATCATGAATATATATTTGAATGTCTGATTTGAGGATTTTCATTTCATTCTGGCAGGCCACTGTATAATTGAGAGCTGGGATGAACATATGGCTTATCAAAGATTCACAACCTCTGGATGTGAGCAGACTCATCTTGCAGTGATGTCTTTTTGTTCAAATTAAACAAGCATTAGTATTCAGGAAGCAGTTCATGACTGTAGTTAATAGGACCAACAGCAGCACTGTTTTTTTTTTAATATTCAAAACCGAAGGGACAAATACAAAGCAGTAGGTTAACTCTCACATCTTTATAGCCATCATTTTGCATTGATTTGTTTCTTGTATCTGATGAGTTTAAAAAGTTTAAACAAACCAGTCTGTCCACAGCTGAAGAAAAGCAAAGTGAGTTTGGGACAGTCTCACCAGGAGTATCTTTAGCACAGAAAGGTGTGCTTTGTGTTCAGAAAGAATGGCATCCATTCTGTAAACATGTGAAATAAATCTATTCTGCTTTAGGGTTGGTTTGCAACTACTGGTACTCCTGTTCTAGTTAGTACACACTGTAAGAACAGATGGAGTTACAATAAGATAATATAAAGCATGCATCACAGATTGGTTATTACAGAGTCTAGCAGCTGAAGAAAGCAGATTACACAGATCACAAGCACAGGCCATGAAACCTGAATGAGCTGGGAAGGTTCTACGTCTAAACGTTCTACATGTTACACTACTCATAAGTAGTGTAAAAACCTATTAAAAAGTTACAGAAGTGCCTCCTGTCACGTTAGTAAACCCCTCCTCTTAAAGACGCTCCAGCCCTTCCTGGTTTTTTACTCATCTCCCGCACCTGCTCCCTGTTCCAGCCCCCTTTTCAGTTCACCTCAAAAGCCAGACGCTCACTCTGTTCCATGCTCTGCATTGGTTTCCGTACCAGGCGAGTCCGGGACCTGGAAGCACCTGGTCCCGTCAAGTTTTTAGTTCCTATTCCCTTGCCGGTCCCGACCCGGTTCCTGCTTTTAATCCTGTTTGTCTGGGATGGACTGGGCTTTGGACTTTTGCCTCATCTCGGATTCCCCCTTAGACTCACTTCTGGACTGTTTGCCTCGGCCACACCTCCCCCGAACACCAGCATACAAAGGACACGCCCCCTCACTTCAGTTAATCTGAAATATTGAGATACTGTCATGATGGCTGCATTCATTTTGATTTACAGAGTTAAGACTTAAATAGTTACGGAAACATATTCATAGGTCTCAGTAATCCGCTTTAATTAATATTGACCATCAGCAATATGAAGCATTTTATACTGCAAATTAAGAGTGAATTCAAGTATAAAATACCGCTTTGATGAACTGCTTACTGGTGATATCTCAGTTCCTGATGTCATTATGACTTTTGCACACCATTGATGGAGAAGTGAAAAGCTCTGTTTTTCCAATTATCGTCTTGTCAAGGGGCAGGCAGGAATTGATCTGATCATTATGGGACTCATTCTATTAGGCGCTGGATATTGGCAGATGTGTCACTCTGAAACTGCGTGGTGATGACATATTTAGATCTGAGACTCTTAAAGAAAAGTTATGCTGCCCTGTTGGGTATGGATATAAATTGAACAATAATGCACAAACAGAAGGGGAATAATTGCAATTCATAGCTTTAGTCAAAACAGTCAAAAGAGAGATTATATAAAAGAGCATGGGGAGTGAAAAGATTTGTCTCCTTTTAGCTTTTAAATAACCTTAACTAGTTATTTAATTTTTCACATGTTGTTAATTGTGTCAGAAAGTCTATGGAACATTGACTCAGTATCATGCTGAGTCAAGAATTAATCAACAGGCCATAATCTTGCTAAATTCTTTAATGTCTTACATATTACGACTTTAATGGAGGAACTTTTTATGTAAGTCAATGCTGATAAACACTGAAATACTTTATATTAAGCCACTGTTGCAAAATTACCCAGTCTTTAAATTAAAATACAACGAAAAACAAGGATGCAGCTGACAGTGCCTTGTTAGGGAATAAAATTGGGTATTATGTTGAAGAGAGCAGATAAATCACTTCTCGACAATCTAAAAAAAAAACTTGCAAATTACTTACACTTAAAGATGCTGATGGTGTCTGGTGACATCTGTTAAAGGCTTTTGCAATGTTTTTGTCACATTCTATGGAAATCTTTGTCTATCTCTATGAAGAAAAAAAACAGCTTCTCCCTTCTCAATGATTTTAATGTACTTTAACCAGAATTAAAATGGAGAATTAGGGAATTAAATAAATGTAGATAGAATAGCACACATATATAGTCTAATTAATATTATGATGAAGTCTCTGTATCCACACAACATAAAAAATCTGATGCAGGAGATTAAAACAAAATCAAATGCATTCAGCACCCTGGGTCAAATATACACAAATAATTATGCTTATTAATGTCTTGCATTCCAATTTTAAGAAACATGGTCTCTAATACTTATGAGAGTACTTTTCTGATAGGAATGACACTTTCAACTGGACTGAGATGAAAGTCATGTTGTACACTTTCGACCAGCATCACAGCTAGAATCCTTTAGATCATTGACTCTATTCAATATATCTTCATTGCTGAAATGTATTGACTAGGAAGTAGTTCCCTTTCGTGTGAAGTATGATGTCTAATAATACCACTCACCCTGATGTTTATGCCTCTGTCTCCCAACTGTAACTGAGATATTTAAATGTCTTATGTTACAGTTTTGTTTACTAATAAAATTACATATACAAAATGATTCTACCAAAATGTCAATAGGTCAAAGGCTGAAATCCAATAAACTGATACATGTTACAGTTCAGCTTTATTTTGGATCTCTTGCTCCTGCAGAGCATTTCACTTTGAACTTCCCTTTGAAGCATCCAGCAAAGAAGGAGGAGGGCTATCATTTAGCAGTTGCTATAGCAACCAAAGGAGTAAAGCTAGGACTGGTCCTTGGGGTCTTTTCTTAGAATGTTCCTCAAAAAAAGGATAGTACTACTGGGATGCATCAGAACTAATCTATTAGCATCTTACAGCAAGGGAGAACACAGAGATCACCAAAGGAAAGCAGCAAAATGGACTGTTTTTATATGCAAATGTCCACAGTGGAGTTGTAGTTTAAGTTGGAAGTGATAGCACTGTGGACTGGTGATTTGTTTTACAGCCTAACGTCTCTTTTTTTCTCTCACAATAATCTCCCCATTTCAGTGCTCTGACTTGAATTTATGACAAGTCTCGTTAAATTTACGGATTAGAATCATATTGATGCAGGCATTTCCCGGGTTGAATTTGCCCCCTTATTTCATTTATGGCTTTCAGAGCAACCACCGGTAACGCTCCAGTATATCCCTCCGCTGTCTGTTTTGGCAGTTTTCAATTATTGAGTTCTCATTCTCTGCTGGCAATATAGAGCTTTAGACATTAACATTTGCACTCTGTATCTGAAACAAGATTACTTTATGATTTATTAAGTGTAATAAATCTTGTTTCAAGTATGGTTTATATATACTGTACTGTACAGTATGTCTGAGTTGTTTTAAACATACATTCATCCTAGCCAATAGTAAATAAGACTTTCTTGTGAATTAAGATTCAGGGTGGAAATGCTGATATGTGCAACCTATTGATGCCCACCTCATTTCATCTGGTCTAAAGAGAGGCCAGCACTTCAAATAAAAAAAACAACAACAACTGTACTCTAACTACTAACTAACCAACTCCAGCTGAATCTGTCTGTTTTAGGGTCCTTATCATGTCAAGAAACAGACCATTCACAAAAAAGCCATCTCCCTGGCCTAAAGATGTAAGGTTTTTATTAACAGACTTGCATCTGCTATAAAAATCCACGCAGTGATAAAGTTGTGCTAAGAAGGAATGATACCTTAGGAAAGGTTAAAAATCTGGGCAACATCACTTATTTGTGTCCTGAAAGGAAAACGGGGAGAAAAAAGGCTCTTTGAAGCAGTATTTTAAACTCAGTTCACCCAGCAGGATACAGTTATGTACACTATATGGAGCCTTAATTATGTCTGAAGGGGAACTGTATAAATACTTAATCTAATATGCCAAAAATCACCAAAAGTCACATAGAGGATGCATCAAGATCACTGTGATAATGTACTGTATATACATTCGAGGCTAATGTAGAAGAGACAATGTGTTCTTCTGTAACATGATAAATGAGTCTGAGGTCTTTATTCAATGGATTCTTTTGTTAACATGCCAAGACAAAGGGCTCTTATATACAATAGTAAGGCTTTCAGACATTCATTAATCTGTTTTTTTATCACAGGGTTAGGGGGGCAGTCTTTTCCTATTTACAACTGGCTCATTAGAATATTGTCACTGCGGACTGTGCGGTTTATTGGACAGGTGACATAGTGTACTTATTCCTTCATAAATGAATTTCTGTCTTTCAGTTATTCAGCTGGGTCTTCAAGTTTTGAAAATACAGAACATAGACAGGTGGATTTTACAATGCACTTGGAGGTTGCAACCAAGCACTTTGGCTAATTAATACTTACGTGCTGAAGTGCACGATATCAGTTTTAGACGTTACCTGGGAAAATTAAGATGCAGGCATCAGGCAAGGGGATCTCTCAATACCCGATTGCAGTATTACAGAAGTCAAAGACAGATGAGGATTGGCAGGAAAACCAAATATAGTGGGGATGAAACAAACTGAAATGTATTAGGAAGCCACCTCAAAAAGTGGATGTGACTAAAATATGTGACTTATTGATTTTTAACTTTTACTGCATGGATGGGAGTGGAATTCTAACTCAAAAATAAAGTATTTTATTTATAAAGTGGTATTGTAAAGTTGTATATAAAAAGTCATATAATGAATAGTTTAATCAGATGATCATAACATTATGGATCTTCAAAGTCAGTTTCAATAGCTTTTTGATTTACATAAGCCAGTTTACTATGTCATCTTGATTAACACAATTCCCATGGTTAGTTGACTACACAGACCACTGAAGGTCATATATTGTAACTGCAGTCGATGCTGCTTCTGCAAAATGTCATATGAATATCTCTGAGCTCTATGCATGTATAAAGCACAGAATATCAAAGCCATTATGTAAAACTGTTGTTTCTGACTCCTCTGCAACATCGCTACCTATATTTGTAGTTAAATATCAAGACACAATATGAAAGTTTTGCTTTTAAAACTTTGAGCATTAAATGTGTGGTTAAAAAAAAACAAAATCTGGTCACAAAAGGGCGGTAAAACAGGTTGGAAGAATTAAAAAAAACAAGCCTGTAATTCCGCTCATCGGCAAAGACAAGGATCTGTTCCAGTGTGTATTTAGCTTTTTGTCCCTTGGCTTTAAACCTGTCACTTTTCAAAGCTGTTTCATTATTTCTGAAAAACTGAATACATCAGGTTGCTGCATTTATTAGTCAAATGTGCGTTGCTCAGGGGGCCAGGGATGTTGTGCTCAACAAACCAAGTGCTGTCTGAAAATGGACACCGCTTGGAAGGGACAAGATTAGCACCTCAACCAACAGCACCTCAGATCTTCTAACTGGCCTCTCTAGAGACACTTTTTGAGAACATTATCAAAAATAGCACTTCCAGAATTCCTGACCTGATTGTTCTAGAATCCTTCATCAACTTTCAAAAGGAAAGGATACTTTGGTTTCATTCTCTTGCTACATGTAGAAAATACCTTGTACTAGTGTTTTGATAATATGCATTCATGTTTTATTCCTTAAGTATGAAATTTTAATATCAGCCACTTGGTGGGTTGATTAGAGCATGTGAGCACTGTAGTTTCACTGTAGTTTTCAAGCCTGGGAGAGCTCAAGTGTAAGCCTTTATTGACAAAATATAGGATAGCCATGTTGTTCACAGTCAGAAACCTTCATCTAGAAGCATACTGCCTTGCTATAGACAAGTGAAACCACAGACCTTTACAAACATAAATATTTAAGAACATTAAGAAGGTTCACCATCACTATCAGTTCTTATAAATATAGATATTTCAGAACATTAGAAAAAGTACGTATGAAAAAGGCCATCAACAGTTTTGTTGTGGTTAGCTGTGGAAATTGATCTGTCTATTGTGCTTCAATGTACAAACAAAATTAACACCTTTTGCAGGTTAGGGTGGATGTTAAGAGCAGCACACACACTGAATTATGGATATGAATATTTATTTATGTTGTACACAAGGCATAAACTTATTTAAAAAACATTTGGTTTAGGACATTTTACACAAATGTGTTTTTTTCACCTGTCCAAGCTGAAAAAAGGCATTAGTTATAGGTTTCAGATTTCTGAATGATGGAACTCTTAGGGTCTCTGAACTCTGCATACAGTAGGGATTAATACATATACAGAGAAAAGGAACATAAACTCATCTTCAAAATGAAGACATTGTAACATCTTGGAATGTACTTTCTAATACCATGATGAGATACAACTTGCTTCTATTACAAGTTTACTATATTGTGATTATTTTTCTTTCAACCCAGGAATTTGGCACCTTGTAACAAAGCATTTTTGTCAAATTTAGACCTTGTTTTTGTTGTGAACACTGAGTTAATTCTCCTCTGAAACCTATTATTCATCTAACTATCCATCCATTTACAGGTTTTCCAAGACACATTGATACTCTAATAGGGTAGTAAAGAAAAAATGACCACAGAGGGCCATTCACCACAGAGTTTTGTTTTTCAGGCAAAAGGCAATGAAATAACTCCCAGCAGGTTAAAGGTTAATCCAGCCTCAGAATCAGTTCTTGGTGCCCAAAATGATAAATGACACCCACATATTCGCAGACAGCAGTTACTTTCACCCCACTTCCCCAAATGACAAATGCAGTGCTTTCGAATTAGCAAGCCAAAAGTGCTTCAGAAAGAGAAAAGGAAAAACCACAAACAAACATAAAAAAGACTGTGGCTGCTTGCAGGCAGCTGAGCCAAGTGCGGGATCAGGTAACTATGGAAACCAGAAAGCCCAGGAGGCAGGAACCATGTTCTTCCTTCACAAGTGCACACAGCAGTTAACTGTTTCCTTATTTGCTCTGGGTATACCGACATGTTAGAGAGGGAAAAGGAAGGTTATAAATGTGTGATCCGCACTGAAAAATAGGCAACACATAGCGCTTGCTTAGAGCATGATTTATTGCCAGATTAGTTTGTAAATGACTGCCACTTGTCAAAATCCAGTAAGACTTGATGAAATATCTCATTTCACTTTCCAGCTTGTTTCTGTACCACACTGTTATTGGGAAAAAAATGAAATGGGAAGCTTTGTTTTTAGAGTGACATTCACATTTTTATGGGAATCGTAAGGCCTGTCAGGGGTTGTATTTTATCCGAAGTGTAGCCTGCATACAGGAATATAGACAACTGTGTACATTTCTCGAATTCAGGTACTTGGAGAATAAGATAAACCATGCAGGTGGATCAGCAGCACACTGATATGCATGAGTTTGATTGAATTCTTCTACATACGCCCTTCTCTTTCAGTGTAATGTACAACTCTTTGTAGAATGAAATTTGGGTTCAGAATGAAAACAAAGAGTAAAAATGTCATTTTTCTAAAAAGGCATCTGGAATACAGACAACAACAGACCACAAATTTAAAGTTACAGTACCTTCTCTAAAGGAATTACTTTAATAAATCAGTAATTTGTGGTTTTCAAATATAATCTGTTCTTTTGAAAGTTCTTCACTTATTTTACAGCATCTTTTATGGCGTCTACTCAAACAATACTTTAATATTTTTGTTTTGAGATACTTATCTTCATGTAAAGCAAAACTATTCATCCTTTATCAGAAAGCCATTTATTCTGTAACACATGTTTATCCTGGAAGAATAGGGCCCAAAGTAGGACTGTGGATCATGACTACAAAACATATATTTTTAAAATTCCCTTTTTTTAGTTTACTCCTCCGGCCTCCATTCACTATACAGGTTAAATTGTACACCCACCCACTGCTTTCTGTCTCTGCTGCTTAAGAATATTTTCTAATATTAGATGGATCACATAGACAAAAAATGCTTGTTTTGCTTAAAGATGTGTGTCTCTCTTATGGACTCTGTATACTAGACTTTTGGTTTGTTTTTTGTAATGTACAGTACCTATGCAATGTTTGTTTGCTGTAAACCTTCCCGCTTATTAAAACTAAAAAGATTTTTGAGAGCTAAGACATTCATAAAGTTTTGTCTCTCATATTTTCTTCCCAAAAAGTGCCAATCAAGATTTGTTTTTACAACAGGTTGCGATAAAACAAAACCGACTTGTAGAGTTAAATATATACAGTATATACAACAGATACATTCTTTAATAGTCCTAGGGTTTTACTTAATTTACTCCATTATTTAGATGGTAGTACTTGACAGTTAATATTTAAGAGTATTTGAAAATGGGATTTTATCAAAGCTAAGAGGGCAATCCTCTTCATTATCATTTAATTGTACCACTCAAACATTTGCTCCATGCTGCTGTAAAGTGTGTTATGCTGACATTAAAGGTGAGAAATTACATTGCAGTGTTAAAAAAAAAGTAAAATTCATCCCTCACGCATCGGTTACTACCTCTGTCTTGCAGGGTTTTATCAGGATGATGGCGCAAACTTATTCCTTAAATAAGTTTTTTGTGCAGGTATCATGTCAAAGCAGACTGACTGTGTAGCAAATCATATAAAGTGATGGATGGATGTATTAAGGAAATAAGAAAGTAAGCAAGGTGATTACAGAAGCCTAGAGGGGATTTTCTTGAAAGAAAAGTCAAGGGACAACAGGTTTTGGGTTAAAAAATATACTAAATATAAATGATCTTCAATAGTTATGCACCCATTTTTTAACAGTCCTTCAATTTTGGATTTAAAAGAATTCCAGTCTCTCTAAAGTAAAGTTCTGTTCTTTGAAGAGCTCCCATTCCAAGGGTCCTGTTTGAGTTTTCACTTGCCCTGCCACAACTCCTCAGATAATTTCCATTTTGTAGGAGACAAAAAAGTAACAGTATGAAATCCTATGGCGCTCCAGTTTTCTAGGGAGACGGAGGTTTCCAGCTATACAGATAATTGTTTGTTCTTATCGAAATAAGTTTCCAGATGTTATATTTGAAGAGGAGCAGTATTGTGAAATGCCTTCTAAATATGCCATTTAATAACCAAGAATGCATCATAAAAGGGCTTCTGTTGTTCTGTTTTGAACAAAACCTCTCGGCTGACTAGTTGTAATCCTCTGCAGACAGCAGCAAATTAATTTGTTTGCAAAAAGAGGAAAACTGCTTAATTGACTGATTTTCCTTTTGCTCGTTACCATTTAAAACCATTTGTGGTCTTGAGGTATCTGAAGGTGTCCAATTATTTAAGCACTTCAGAGGAAGGAGGAAGAGCATTCCTGACGATGAGTTGATGGTAGGGGGCAGGTGGTTACTGTGGCACTGCAGACTAGGGGAGAGTACTGCAAGTGTTTAGGTAGACCTCTTGAATTGTAAATACAGCAGAAGGTGTTTCAGGAATGCCATTTCAGCAATTGAATAATGCAAATACAGACAGTTACAGCAGAATTAGTCATCCCTACAGTGTAGAAGGACAAAGAAGAATACATAGTTAAAGCAAATAACTTCTTCAATGCTTCCGATTTCAGTGAATTTACTGATTACTTGCCTGATTCATCTGGAAACGATGAAGTAAATAACAATGTTCATACCACTCTTGCAATTCAAATTGCTAATCAACTGCTAATTGATATTTACACACTTATCTTTTTTATACTCTTTTATTTACACATTTAATATATGATACACAGTTTCAAGTCAGACTGACCTGCAGTGCTTCCTTTATACTAATTATATGGTTTTAAATGTCAACACTATTACAGTCTAGACTTTCACTGCTCTAATGACTGGTAGTTTGTTTACAGTGAGCAGTACGTTTAAACTGTCTTCGTTTTGTTTAAGTGGGGAAAGTATGAACAGAGGACAAAATGTTTCATATCCTGTGTCCTGTTTACTGTTTAAGTCACACTGGTGACTTTGGAATTATCTGTTTACCAGGATAATTGAAATATGTGCATTTCTCTAGCTTGATCTGCCTAAAAAAACTCACTGCACTCAATGCAATAGCTTAGTCTGCAATGGTGTTTACTGCAGCGGAGACGAAATGCAGAAACAGAGAACATGACTAGATTTCTAATCATGTTAGACAACCCCATAAACCAGGCTGCCACCACCCCTGACACACACACAATTTTTAACAGACTTTCCTACACATTGCTCTCGTCAAAAAAAATTTGCCTGAGATTTGCTCTATAAGCACTTGTGTGTGTAACCAAGAAATCAAGATAGAGAACCAGCATGTACAATTTAAGAAGCATTGGTGCAATAACACATAAGTGTAAAACATTCAAATTGAGCGTTCCAACTGCGAAAATAATACGCACACGTACAGTAATAAACAAGCGTCACGTTCACATCTGCATCAGATATTTTGCAGCGTAGAAAGCTACACATTCTCCAGTATAATAAACATCCATATCGATCTGTACTGTTTTAAAGGGTCATGTGCGGTTTTTGTAATAGTACTTTTTATGAAAAAGTCGTGACCACATTTACACATAAAAAAAACTGTCAGAACTGAGTTATTTTAAAAGGTGAGAGACAAACCTAAGAAGGCTTTTACAGTATGCTGAAAAGAAAAGAAATCAGGAGAGACTGTTTCATCCGTCCATTTTATGCCTGCTTCTCCCAATTCAGGGCTGAGGGGGACCCGGAGTCTATCCTGGAAAGCAAAGGGTGCAAGGCAGGATACAACCTGAATGGGACGAGAGTTCATCGCAGGTCGCACACAGAAACAAACACACTCACACCAATTTTCCCAGAGGCCAATTAATGCACAAGTAAGAAACTGGAGCACCCTTTGGAAAGACATGCAAACAAGGAGAGAACATACAAACTCCATGCAGATAGCACCCCAGGAATTGAGTACAGGGCCACAGCACTGTGAGGCAGCAATGCCAATTGACACTATACAGTAGTAAGGAAACTGAAGATTTCTGCGATTTGGAAAGGAAAATGATCTTATCATTGTGCTTCAAAGATTGACAAAGATGAGCTAAAATCATCAACTGTACTTCGACAAATAAGGATCTGCAGACATGATCATCTGACGATGCCACCTATCAGTGCTATTTAACACTAGACATGCTGCACCCCCTTATATAGTGCCTTACAGCAGAGGCAGTGGAAAAGCTTCCTTCACAGATGTCTTCAGTAGTGATTTTAATAACATGATGCAGAGCTGTCATACATACATATTGTATGTTGCCCAAAAACAGATTGTACAGAAAGTACTACAATATTTCCACTGACATTAACATTTGCTAACATCAACAAGATTGAATAAAAATAAAAGGATACCTAAAACTGTACTTTCTTGTAATATACATATCCAGGCACATGAACCCCCCTCCTCTCTATGGCTCAAAATTAGCTCTAATGTCAATATACCCAATAGATTTTAGAAATCAGTTACAGTAAGATGCGTTATTGTCATAGTATGAAACATGCACTCATCAGGAATGTCTTTATACCCTATACACACTATTCTCTGCTTCAGCAATATTGGTAAGCTACTTGTGACAGTTAGGAATGGAAGGCACAGTTTAGCCTGGGGCAGTGATCCATGTGCATCACGTTCTGTGAGAAACTGATAGCTGTTTTATCCTCTATGAAAGAGATAGCCAAGTATTGGTCTGGAGACAAGCATGGAAGAAATATGACTGGCAGTGCCTTGTAACCACTGTGAAGGACAGTGGTGAGAATGTGGTGTTCTAACCATTGCATGCACAGAGCTCCACTTGAGCCCCATTCCAGAGGCATTCTGATTTGTAGTTCCTATAGGGGTACTATAGGGTGACATCTTTCCCTAGGCATTTTCTTGAGGACAGGAGTTGGTGTGGCCAATTGTACTGCAACAGCATTCATTGTGACCTGGGCTCTATAATAATAATAATAATAATAATAATAATAATAATAATAATAATAATAATAATAATAGCGCTTTCTGGACAGTCCACTAAAAATGTTTTACAGGTAGTGGGGACTCCCCTCCACCATCAACAATGTGCAGGATCCACCTGGATGATGCGACGGCAGCCATAGTGCGCCAGAACGCTCACCACACATCAGCTATCATTTGGGAGGAGAGTAGGGTGATGAAACCAATTCATAGATGGGGATTATTATGTATTGTGTTATTATTATTGTATCATTGGTTACACTGTTGCTGTGTTGTCTGTGTTAAGTTGCTGTTGCACTGCAATTTCCCTCACGGGATCAATAAAGTATCTATCTATTAGGAGGCCATGATTGGTAAAGGCCAGGAAAATTGGCCAGGAAGCCGGGGTTACACCCCTACTCTTTTAGAGAAATACCCTGGCATATTTAATTACCACCAGAGTCAGGACCTCGGTTTCATGTCATCTCCGAAGGACGCCTTTTTACAGTATAGTGTCCCCATCTCTGCCTCCTGCTGGCCCCTCTAACACTGCTTCCAATAACAACCTAAGCTTAGCTTCAGTGAGTTACCAGTTGTGAGTTGCAGGGCGATTTGGCAGCTGTCCAACTTTGTGGGACGCATGTGGATGAGGAGTTTTATATACTGTACGTGTATACGTTTTATAGACAGAGGCTTTAACCTTTTAGCTGAACAATCTGTTGAGCCACTTGTCCAATGTTTTGAATCACATTTGATGAAATACTGTAATGATCCATCTATTCTGTCAGATACATGTCAATTAGCACTTGATATTTTAAATGTTGGTTTAAGCAACATCAATGGCTTGGTAAGCTATTTTCAAAATATTGCTTAACATATAAAATAACGTAACATAGAAGAAAACCTACTAATGATAATCTATTAAACATGGTAGGGAAAGTGAGGGAAAGAATCGTTCCCATTCCTCCAACAACAAAAACTTTTCCAGCCTAAATCTCAAAGAGATTGGAGGTTTATTTGAATTTTAAAAACAAACCGGATTGTCTTTCCTGTGTCCTGTCTTCATCTACTGTATAAAATATAACTGTCTTCAGATAGTTGATTGTCTTTAAAGTGCATCAAACTAACTGATTAAAAATGACATTTTTCGTTTTAGTCATGAACAAAGACCAAATTAAATTAGTTTTGGAACAATATGAGTATTAATGTATGTAATAAATGTGAAAAAGGAGGATCAATACTAACGTTTACAGTTAATTAAGTAATTGACAAACCAATACATCCTAATTTAATTCAATGAAACATTACTATTGCTATTATGAAATACTTTCTGATTTAGGTCTAGATATGGCAGAAGCAATATTTCCACTTCAAAAACCAGATCCAACTTAATGTTCTCACTTTTGAAGTGAAATTAAATATTCTTTGTTACTCGTGAAGATTACAACTGATGGCGGTCTCTCCCGGAATTAGTGTTTATCAGGTATTTCCTTTCGGCCTGATTTTCTAAACAGATAGTTTAGTCCAAGTCCAAAGTGGAAACTCTAAATTTCAATCATGTAACGTGATTTATGATTTCTTTTTCCATAGGTGTCTAGCATTGATCTAGTGGAAGGACACTGCAGTATTATTTTACATTGATGTTGTAGCTAAAGGAACATACAAGTACATCATAAGCCTTTATGAACCTGTTGTGTGATAATGCAGCACAGACACATTGTAAGCAGAGGGGAAACATTCTGACTTACTTGCTCATTCGGAGATGCAGGGCAGGAAAGCCCTGCATCTCAGTGTTAAAAGAAACCAATATAATCTAGTTTTTCAATGCCTGCAGCACAGACACTGGGCATCATTACCCAGCGAGGGACAACTAAAGACATGAATTAAGGCAGAAATTCATAACAGGAAGATCACTGATTAATGTGACTTTCTTCCATAAAACTGTCTTAATTCAACAGATGAAAGCCAGTACTTGAGTTCCACACTTCAGTTCAGAGGGGCAACCAAAATCCACTGCAGGTAAGGAAAGCAGCCATTCCTTCTCCCCAGACAAAAGTTATTTTTATCACTTATTCAGAATAATGTATTCCATCCTCATCTTATTTTCAACACATAAAGAAATTGTCATTGGCGCACTTCCTTACCTTTTGTCCTTCTTGTGTTTTGGAATTCACTGCTGTTCTCATGAATATCTGAGTACATGATAACAAATAAATCAATTCTAATTAGAAACAGATTATACAGCATTCAGTGTTCTTAATTCAATGAACGACAGGGGATGTCAGCAAGAACGCTTGCTTCCAAAGCATATTCAATTGGAACGTATTGTGATGGAAATGTTCTCATTCTGCAAAATAACTGGAGATTTAGAATGCCACCATGGCTGCCAAAAGCATTCTGTCGCAATTTCTGAGAACAATATGAATTTACTGCTGCAATATACATATGTTATATTTAGCTAACACTACCCTTGAAAAGCTATGCAAGATAAATGCAAAGCAGATATAGTCACCATTTCTCCATAAAGTTTAATTCAATTTATTATACTTTCTTATAATTAATTAGATCTTATTAATTGACTCTTTTGTGGTAGCTTATCCTATGAGTACATTCTGTAGATCTGAAGAATATTGACAGAGAGACAGATAGGGTGTGTTGGTATAAGTATCAGATTTACTAAATAGTTTATGTGAAATAATTTGCTTAGACTCTCATTAACCTTGCTTCTGTATACTTTATGAATTTTTCTTTATTTTTACATATACAATATTCCTATATTAGAGATGGCAGTATGGAATATAAAAAATGCTTTTATCCTACATTTTAAAAACATTTTGGTCTATTTGTCTGGTTACTTTGATCAATACAGGCAGTATTGTTGACACCCTGTAGAACGATCTCATCAGATCTCAAAATCTCAGCAAGGCTGGGCCCCGTCAGTACTAAGCGAGAAATCTTGAGGCAAATTTATATTTCTTTTTGCTACCAGTGATGTTGCTGGACCAGTGGGTGCTGCTCTTTCCCTTCAATCATAATTTCCACACCTACTCCCAGCGCTTTAGATAAACTGTAAAACCTGATGACAATGTAATCATTAAAGAGCCCTTTGGCACTTTTTAAAATATGAAGGGTGTTAACCTGGCTAAATTCCACTTGCAGATTTGAAAATTTTCTGGAATGTTGTTCGGCACTGAACATTGAAAATCTTTGCTTTGTCTAGAGGTCTAAAAAGTGATTTTCATTCTACAGTGGCTATACCAATAAATTTACTGGTGCAGCCATGGTAGAGTGCAAATTACTTTTTAAACTTCTCGTCTTTATTCTGAGATTGCTGGATAGAACCTTGGTTGTGTCATTTCATGACCACGATCAAGATTCCTCAAATGGAAGCTTGTACCTTAATTGGCTGAAAATCTCTAGGGTTGGCTGGGAATGAATATGACCAGGTCTTCTAGGGTTGGCTGGAAAAGAAAGTGGACAAATCTGTTGTGTCCACTTGACTTGGTGTGGAGTAACAAACCCTGATTCTTGCCTTGTGGCAGATTCTTGCCTTGTGACAGAACATGTTTCAAATGACTTTGTGGAGGCAACTTCCATGCTAACAAAAAGAAAACAAGATAATGGTCAGTTTAATTCTGAAACTAGCTTTTTTCTAGGTACTGAACAGTAAAAAATTAAATGGATTTAAGTAATTGCATTAAATGGTTCGGAAGAACACCCATTGTTTTTTTCATATTTATTACTTAAATTTACTACTCATTGTACTTCTCCATCACAGCTTTTAAAAATCTTTCATGTTCCTTCAAACTGGAATACACAGTATAGTACATCTAAGTGTAAGGAGCAGATGACAGTAGCACATTCAGCTAACTTTCTTCTTAGTATTCAGTTACACAGACATTAAACCTAGAGTAACCTGACCCAGTGTCACTGATAATAGCACATATTTTATGCATATAGAGATCTGTACCCTGACATCAAATATTGTCATTTCTTGCTTCAGAAAATAGTAAAAAGTCAAAAATTGGCAAGTAATTATAACATTTTCATATACAATATATGTAAAATTACAAATACCCAATAAATAAATAGAGGTTGCAGAAAATTGAAAAAGCCTCATATTGCTTCATCATTATACTCTCTCTTTCTTCTCCACTCACTTCACAGTCAAAATGTCTTCTTTCTTTACAATTTTCAACATTAAATAACCTGTGCCTGTTACTTTGTAGCTTCCTGTGACATGTAGTTTTTCATGAATGGGTGTATAACTCTTTCTCCTCTTGCCTTCCTCTCTTGCTGTAGATTTTTAAAGTATAGGAAACTAGGTCTTAATAATTAAGTTGAAAGGATCAATACTGTGGCTTAGACAGATATCTGGATAGATGGGCATGAATAACACTGAACAATAATTCTGCCTGCACAAAGTAATCTCAGAGACCCTAGTGTACACTCTTCAATAAACACTTGAAAGAAAGGAAATCTTGGTTAAAAATGGCCTGTGTATTCAAGATGTGGTCAATAATACATTCTTTGCTTTTACATCAGACATTTACCTGGCTTAGTTATCCTGGTCTGTATTCCAAAGTCGATATCTCCAGATCAGTATTCCAGGGAGACCTTGTGATCAACTCCAAGGCTCATTTACATTGAAATTACTTGCCACATCCCACCCCTTAGGTTACTGTATCTTGACACCAGGGACAGGGATGCTGAGATGAAAGACTAGCAGGCTGATGGAGTTTGATGGTGTACAAGGCAAGAGAAGGTTGTTTCAACTTAATCTATGGGATGCAGTACAGCCAAAGATTTATGCAAATAATTATACAGTTTATATATCACTGCTGAAGTGTTCTGCGTTGTGGAAAAACCAAACTGATGAAGATAATCATTCAGGGTGACCTCCGTAAGCAACAGGAATCTGTTCAGCAAAAAGGCATTCTAACCTAGACAGTGTACTGATGCCCGGAACTCAAATATTCAGCAAAAACTGAGATCTTTGTCTCTAACAATTCCCTGTGGCATGGTGCCGTTAAAGAAAATTAATGTAAATCTAAAATACAATGGCATAAAAATCTGGTATTGATTATAATTTATGAACGATTCAATTTCTGAAACAAATACAATTTTAAATAAACCCAAAGTAGCTTTCTCTTTCCAGATTTCTTTTTTAAATGACCTTATTACAAGGAAAAAAAGAAATACAATTTTCTGAATGAGACAAGAAAAGTTAAAACGCCTATATATTTGTTTTTTTCACCATCTATTTGGCAACCTTGTGTTGATCTTCAAGCAGGGAGCCGCATCAGCATGAATAGGCAGCAAGTGAACAGGTAAAAGTTCATTCCATGCTGAAAGGTAAAGAAAAGAAACACATTCCCTACCTTTCAGTGTGGAATTAACCTTTTTCTGTTCCTTTGTCTGGATTGGGATTAGAACAAATTCTCCTAAATTGGTTTTGGTGGGAACTACAACTATACTATTATACCACATGGAAGGAATTAGTGGCTGCTTTCTGTTGTTTATTTGCAATAGAATATTCTGAAATTAGAAGCCAATAGAGGAGATAACTTAAAACAGTGCAAAGATTCAGACAGCTTCAGTTCAGAAATTAAGACTGTGTCACTCTCCTGTAAATTTGAATCCAAGGCTTAGAAAAGATGAAGGACTACTTCAAAGTACATAGAACATCAGATATGCTAAATTAAAGACTAGTGCAATCTGGAGGTAAAAATCTGGAGACAGACCAGACATCAGTGAACGGCTATCAAACATGGGGTAACACTTACAGTTGCCTAATGAATTGAGTATATTTCATTGCCAAAAACAGCTGCTTGTCATTAAGACCATTTAATAGAATGGGCAGTGTGACCATGCCATCCTACAAGTAGAAATTTGTGCTGCATATGTTGTGTGGTAATAAAGAACCTTCAGGGAGAATCAAACTTAATTAAAAAAAGAACTCAGTTCTGCAGACTTGTGATCTATTAATCTACCTCTGTGTGAAGCTAAAGTACAATGTAAAAAAGGCAAGTAAAACAAGCAACTACTGTAACTGGAGGTTTAATGATATCATATCCATACATCCATTTTCTAACTGCTTCATCCAATTCAGGGTTTCAGGGGAGCCAGAGACATTACTCTGCAAACAATGGGCACAAGATGGGGTACACCTTGGATGGGACACCACACAGACACGCACACACTCACACCAGGGCCACTTTTCTCAAAGGCCAATTAACCCACCACTATGTCTTTGAACTGTGTGTCACAGTCGTCATCCCTCCTCGAGAGGGCGCTCCTATCTTTTCGTATTGTTCCCAGTTTTATGAGTCTCAGCTGTATCTTATCCCTTTTTGTTATTTAAGTCCAGTGTCCCCGCAGTTCCAGGTTCAGCTTTGGAAGACGGACACCTGGAAGCCCGCCTATTTCCGGGCTCAGGAGAAGCCCGAGGGCATAGGCGTTATCATGGCGTCCTGACCTCTGATTCTGGGGCTCAGAGCACCTTGCCACGTTATCCTTTTATCCTTTTGTGTTCCTGGTCCCAGTTCCCTGTTCCTGTTTTTAATCCTCTGTGTCTTGGATGGATCTCTCAGTTTCTGGATATTGGACTGCGCCCTAACTACCTCTTTGGACTTCCTTTGGACTCGTTTGCATGCGCCAGATCACTGCCATCAGCACCCCCTGTGTTTCTACCTGACCCGATCCTGCTAAGTCTTCCCTGATGTCCTACTCCAGTCACTTCCAGATTATACCATCTCGCATAGGGTCTTTAACAACGCATTTCACGGGAGTCTGACCCGGATCCCATGATACTGTGGTAGGACACTGGAGAACGTGCAGCAAACACATGCAAACACAGGGAGAACATACAGTACAAACTCTGTGCCGATAGCGCCCCAGGAATCGAATACAGGACCCCGTGGTGCAAGGCAGCAATGCCAAATTGAGACAGTACAAAAGCACATGAAGTTTTTTGCTATTTGGGGTGGAAAATACTCATGTCAATTTGGTTCTTTTACTAAACTGATAAAGATTAGCTAAAATCATCAACTATACTTTGATGAATGAGGATCTGCAGACATGATCATCTAATGCAGCCACCTATAAGAGCTATTTTTCAGTAGACACGCTCCACACAGATAGCACCCCAGGTCCTGAATTGAACCCAGGGCCCTAGTGCTCCAAGGCAGCAATGCTCTCTACATGCTTCCTTATCAAATCATGTAACAATTTAAATCCCACTCTTACTATGTGTTATAATTAAAGCTTTCTGAAAACATGGGCCAATGTAATACTTTATGCATCCAATGTTATTTGAATTTCCACATTTAGCTTCAGTGGTCTGGCAAGCATAGCTAAGACCTACAGTATGAGTTTAAAACCTTCCTGGCCATACAATGCTAGCTAGATTGTGTCATGATCATTACTTTAAAATAACTTTTGGTTATATTTCAGTATCCAGTGTCGAAATAAATGGTTGGTTCATTCTATGTCAGAAAAACGTTTGTTTGCTCTCCCACATAAGAGCAGTACTGACATCTGTCTTCAATCTGCCCTTTCTCTGACACCAAATGCCTTGTCTTCAGCAGCATTGCAAAGCAGCTACAGGATATACAGTACTGTATGCATTCTGTTGTTGGTGGTAAGTGGAGGGGGTTTTGTAAATCATATAAAAAGACAGAGCCATTGAGTATTCTCTTCTGCATTTTTCACAAACCACTTTGGCACTGTTAGCCTTTCCTCCACAGGAGGTTGCAAGATTCATGCCATTTATTTCTTGCTCAGAAGATGAATGTGAAACCAGATTCTGAAATAAAGGTGTGTAGCGTGATTGATTGATTTACAAAAGAATGTTAGGATCAGGCTTCTGCTTTCTTCACTTTAAAAAAAAAATATTTCCAGCCTGGTCCTGTTGTCACTTGGCACACAATAGAGTCAGTGCAGAGTGCAGAAGCAGATTAAACTATCATCTGCTTCATAGGTTGAAAGCATTAGGCCAGCTTCCAATCCCATTACACAATTTTCTTTCTAAAGCCAGCTCTGGGAGGATTCCTGTAGTTGGGCTGGTGTGGCTCAAACCATGGTACATACCCATGGAAATCTGCTTCTATGTTGTTACAGCAATTTTTATAGTTAGCAAATGGTCAAAAAGAACACAGAAAAAATGTGTTTTTTTTTCAAATCTTAAATCCTGCTCTAATTTACTGCACAAGTGTCTGAATTTACCATTTACTGTCTTAGTCACTTTTTTCTCTGATTGGTTAAAAGATATGTACAGTATATAGATTATGTTGCCTTATGTTGCATTATGTTGGAGAAACTGGCAGTATGCAAACATTATTTACTTGAAGGGTAGTTAAGAAAGGATAAAAAGGATAAATGCCCAGAAACTTTAGTTTTCAACATTTAAAAACTAAATTCCTAGGCAGTGATGAGTTTAGAAGGAAAATGTGTAAATCCATAAACAAAAGGTTAATTGCTGAATAATTAAAGATCCACTTATAAATTGCTGTGTAAAAGACATAAATGCTTGCATACAAGATTGTCAGTACTTTTTCAAAACCTGATCACGTCTTCATTTTATTGCTATATCATGGATCAACAAAAAACCTTCTGTAAAAGCCAGAAAAATTTGTGCATGAGATTTTGAACAGGAATATAAAGAAGTGAATTCATTTTTCAAAATGATTCTATTCATCGAAAAAGGAAACTCTTTATGATAATCTGAGTTTTTGGTTAAGTACTATATGTGGGAATTTCTGCAAGAAAGTATAATAGTCTCAAACTGTGACAAAGCGTGGGATGGATATAGAAGAAAATAATTAATGAAGGCTTACCACTGTGGAGTGGATTATAAGACAGAAATATGAATCCTGCCTGAAATACTGAGGAAAAAGTCCCTATGAAAACACTGTTTGATTGGAGATTAATGTGGAATTAATTTTGTGGTGACAAACAGGACATTCTCCCTCAAAAATATTTTAATTGTCATTGCAGTTGTTTGCTGACTGGTTTAGACAAAAGACATTCATTTTTCAGAGCTTATCAAGTAAATAATTAAGTTATTGTACATATAATGAAATAAAAACACCCATCAACACAACCAATTAATTAGATTTAGCCCCAAGTTTCACTTGTGATATTTTCACCTCAGAGTCAAAACATAAGAAGAATAAAAAACTCAAGTGTAAAACAAACAGTGCTTAGTCCATCGTAACTAGCTTGCAAGCAATAAATCTGTGTCATCCTACTTAAGAATCCTACTTCACTGGGCTATGTGACATTTTACTGATCATAATCTCAGCTGTCTTTTGGTAGAGCTAAGTAAAATTAGTTCTACATGTTGAACAGCAGCTGTTAGTAAGCAATGCAGTTTTACTACACTTTTATTAAATATGTATCTTAACTTTGTAGCATCTGGAACTGTTGTACAATTATTAGGTTGGACTGTTTTTGTCCAAACTAATAATTTACTTCTCAAAAAATACTTCTTGCTATCCTATATCTATATACTCTTCATTATGTTAGGCTTTCCTTCCATGCAATGTTTATGTAAATGTAGACAAAAATACTGTAAATGCTCACTTTTCACTCACTGTAATCAATGCATCTTATGAAAACTAGACATGGAGTGAGCTTTCTATAAAACATCAAGTCAGGAATATTGAAGCTGGCTAAAATATCATAAAAATATAATTTGCATAAAGGAAGAAGACACAGGGACAACAGCACAACAACACAACAACACAACAAGGTAAATTTCAGATATACTGTAGCATGAGTTGGATTTTACCAGGTATGTGCAATCAGCCAACAACTCCCTTTAATACAGCTATCTTTTCATTGATTCCTTAAATGCACATTTTCCTAAAAAACTTTGATATCCAAAAATCTGTTGCAATCACCTAACACGTTAAGCCATATACAGTAACAAGAACTGTTCCAAAGTGAAAGTTATTTCAAACTGGATGTTATTCAAAATGTTCATTAAATCAAGAGGAAATTGTACAGTTGTTACTCCATCTGCTTTAATGGTTCAGCAATTAATATCGAAGTTACTGGGTTTGTCAATTACATTGTACAGCTGCACAGGTGTTAATACTAATCCAGTTAATATTTTTACATAGTTAAAATAACATATTGAAGAAATTGAAAGAAACAATATACTGTCTTTGATTCTGACATCCTAAGTGTTTTGATAATTTTCTGAAGTTATACCCTCTCCCAGTTTTAATTTCAGGAGGCCATATGCGAAACTGCTTTCTATTTCTTACTCAGTGTACAGATAATCAAATCCTTTCTCTCCTCATTCAAGAACTGCACAAATATTGTCAGACATTTTCACTTGCTAGAAATGCACTTTTAATATCAAATAAACAAAGATAAAGTTTGTGGTATAAAATGCAATCTTTAAATAATAATAACAACAACAGTATTAATGGTAGTTTTATTTATGAGGGCTTCTACAGACATATGCACTTAAGTTTACTATACATGGAACAACAAATTGTACAGAAGCAAGTTTGTTTTATTCTAAGTTTTAAGTACAGTGTTTCATTTATTTAACTTTTCATTATATGGTACAAAGTCTTCCGTGACCCTGAATTGGATAAACCAGTTAGAAAATGAATGGAATGATAGAATAAAGTCTATTTCATTTTTTTAAATTGAGAATCAGAGTAACAGTAAAGTGGATTCTTCGTTTTTTTCTAATTATCTAGCACAATAAAATTAAGCTAATTCTTACTGATATCTACTTTGGAGATTGGGAACAATATGCAGTACTGTATTGGAGATTTTAAAATGGTATTGTTAAAGAGTAAGGTTGGATATACAATTTTCACAATCTTCACAATTTACAGTAAAATTGTGTTAATATACACTATAACTTAGATAAAAAAGCAAAAAGTGTATTACTTCTGCCTTTGTCTGGAATGTCTAGGTAGCACAAATTAATCTACTGCGGTCTATTTACATTTGTATCAAAGTAGCCAGTTCTTTTATATCCTTACCTAAAACTCACATTATTTATTGATGAAATAATTGAAAATACAGTGTTTTAATTATAAAAGCAATGATTATTTCATACAGTATCTATACACTGGCTAGCAAACTCCAATACGAGGGGTTTGTCCACACCTGGTTCTGAAGAGCCCCTAACCAGCAAGTCTTATACTGTAGATAGCCACTAAATCAGCAATTGCTAGAGATCAGTTAAACAGGTTATAGTTTAATGTTGTTTAGTAATTATATAGATCAAAACAGCAAAACATCCTCTGACTCGCAAGGACCAAAGCTCTCTTAATTGAACACATTATCTGCTTAATTGATCAATAAGTAAGAAGAGTTCCTAATATAAAAAAGGTAATGTGGGATGACTATAAGACATAAGAAACTGATCTAGAAATGACTGGACTGGAGCTCTACAGGACCAGGTTTGGAGATTCCTGCTCTACATCAGGAATGGGTCTCTGATATTTAAGGCAGGAGTCCTGTATATTTTATAGATGTTTTTTAATGACCAAATCTATATTTTTTGTGGGCAATTGCTACTTTTCTCTGAAAAACAAAATAATAAGAGAAGCATCAACATATATACTGTAGTAATAGGGTAATAGGTTTTGTAAAGGACAGTCAGGTGTTTAATCTCATTCAGTTATATTAGGGTATTTTCTGCATCTCCCTTTGCAAACAAATCGATTTCAAATGTGGAATAATTGATTTAGAATTAAAGCACTTAAAAATGCTCAGTTGTTAAACAGATAGCCTTAAACAAAATTTAAGCGTCCTTGTTTAAAACGAGTGTAGTCAAGTGCACATCAAAATAAAACATCAGAAAAAAAGAACGTGGCGCAGTGAGACCCAAAAGCTAACTGCGTATAATATAAAAAGAAATAGACAAATTAGAAATACGAAAAATTCTAAGACTGCATCAGGCAGCTAATATTTCTCTTAGGGGCTGGAATGGGTTCTGTAAAACACATTCACTTTCACCATGTTCACAGTTAAAAATGGCCCCCTGCAGTGATGGAGGGAAAAGACTGCTGAAGTAAAAAAAAAATGCTGACCCATTGCTGTTTTGCTTCCACCTTCATTTGTCTTAAGATATACTATTATCTGAGCTATAACATTATTACTATGCTATTACGTTATTATCAAAGCTTATAAAAAGCACCGTATAGTATACTGTATCTTTTGGAAGAACAGTCATAAATAGGTAAGGGTGTTGTAACAGCATCGTTACTTTTAGGAAAGTTCTATGTGGCTGCATAACACTGCATTCAGATAAAGTGGGACCAAAAATCCAAGGAACAGAGAAAATGCCCCTCAGAAAGATATAATAATAATAATAATAATAATAATAATAATAATAATAATAATAATAATAATAATAATAATAATAATAATAATTACTTACAGTTATATAGCACTTTTCTGGACACTCCACTCAAAGCGCTTTACAGGTAATGGGGATCCCCTCCACTACCACCAATGTGCAGCCCCACCTGGATGATGCGACGGCAGCCAAAGTGCGCCAGAACGCTCACCACACATCAGCTATTAGTGGGGAGGAGAGCAGAGTAATGAAGCCAGTTCATAGATGGGGATTATTAGGAGGCCATGATTGGTAAGGGCCAATGGGAAATTTGGCCAGGATGCCAGGGTTACACCCCTACTCTTTTCAAGAAATGAATGACCACAGAGAGTCAGGACCTCGGTTTTACGCCTCATCCGAAGGACGGCGCCTGTTTACAGTATAGTGTCCCCATCACTATACTGGGGCATTAGGACCCACATGGACCGCAGGGTAAGCGCCACCTGCTGGCCCCACTAACACCTCTTCCAGCAGCAACCTTAGTTTTTCCCCGGAGGTCTCCCATACTGACCAGGCTCACACCTGGTCAGCTTCAGTGGGTTGCCAGTTGTGAGTTGCGGGGTGATATGGCTGCTGACAAATTACAAATGATATGACAGGGAAGGTTTACCCAAGCCCCTGGGGTACCTGCTAAAATTAGTCTGCATACATACTGAAGTTATAGTGGTCCAATGTTTTATATTTTACCCAAAATAAAGGAAGAACAGGTTTATTTGAGATCTGGCAATTGAGAATATAAGACAAATGACTAAAGTGCCCTGAGAACACACATTCCTCTGTTTGATGTGAAGTGTAAAATTTTAGAAATCCTTATTTCCTACCACTGCGGAAAACATACATTATATTGTCGCTAAAATGTATTAGTGTTCTTTTTCAGACTCAGCATAAATTGGGTTATTGTGTTCAAGCCCGGGGATCTATCTTCCTCCCACACACCGACACTGAAATAATAATAGGCTGCTGCCAACGACGAAAGGCTAGTAAATCGTGACTCCCAACACTGCTACAGTAGCTCTACAACTTAACCTACAATACCTTAAAATATTCCTGCTTGCCTTCATAAAATAATAAAACTGCATTATTAAATTCCACAGCAAAGTAGCTATCAATGCCTGTGCTTTAAATACCTTCAGAGGTCTGCCTGTAAAATCTGTATATTAAAACACAATCTGTAAACTTACAACAGCATCATTCTGTTAAATGGTGTCTCTGTCTCTGTTTAAAACCGAACCTTAAAGGATAAAGCTTTCTAGCTTAATTCAAATATTTAATGTTCATAAAAATTTGGTAGGGAAAGCAAGTATATTGCAATCATTCATGTTTTAATAAGCCAACCAAAATAATGAGAGCAGTGGAAAGGAACCTGAAATATCCCACAGGTATTATCGTATTGCCCTAATCCTGGCCTAAGCAAAGCACCATGACCATACTGGGCTACACACAACAACGCTTCAGATACATACAGTGTGTGGATTGAAGTGATAGAAAGTATTGGTTTGAACTTTGCACCGAGTCATCTAGAATTTAATCAAATTTGACGACCCAATTCCAATCCTCAGGTCTATTTTCATTAACAGCAGAACAAAACTGGAAAATAAGGGAGTGACTGGCAGTAAGATTTTCAATCTTAAAATATCCCTATTTTCAAAACTAGGCGGCAGGAAGATGTTCAGACTCAAGATAAAAAAAAATAAACCACTGAAGAAAACTATGATACTCTATCAGCCAAATGTATGTGCTTTGCAACAATTCAGGATATAAGAAGCACACAGTACAAAAGAGAAAGTCTCCATGTGCTTTGCAGATGTGAAAGGAGGCAGAGGTGCACAGTGCCCTTCAGGTGCTCTGCAGCACTGTTTTTTCCTTTGCTAAAGAAGTGTCTTAAGAAGCTCCTAGCTGGTAACTTAGTTCTCTGGATCCCCTGCCCACCCTATTCCACAATATGCAGATGGAGAAACATGAGATGGCAAAAGAGATATGACAGGCACTTATTACATCCAATAGTACTGAGCCAATGTCACAACATTTCAATTGACAAGAACCGTAGTGGAAAACAAAGAGTAAGAATGGGACAGTGGTGACTCCATATAGGGAAATTAAACTGAATTCCTGCTGGATTTAGCTTGGCTGACTGGAGCTCATTTTCTGCATAATTTAATGTATAATTTCCCCATAGATGTGGCAAAGTGTCAGCCCTTTTAAGGAGAAAATATCAGATGGTTGTCCAGACCTGGCACTCAAAAGAGAATTGCTTTATGTGGCTTTCTTTTTCAATAATACCATCTTTACACTGAAAGGAAGAGTGATCTGTCTCCAGTCTGCACCAGTACATATTAGGGTTCCCAGTGATGTTTGGGAAAAGTTTTCTTCCATTGAAGGAATCAGGAGGTGACCCATATCACTTGATCCACAATGGAAGGCAAGATGCTATTACAAAACGTTTTAGTTTGGATCTTTAGAAATCCATAAAGCTCTGAAAGTTATAGCGTGGAGCTTCCAAAATCTGGCAAATAACTTTGATATTTGATTATGGTCTGATGTTCTGAAATACAAATTCACTGAAAAATGAAAAGCGAGTTGAGAAAAAGAATCTGAAGGGAGAAAGGGAAGCCAGGCTCATTTTTCCCCCAAAAAAAGGAAATGGCGGCCAATAGGCAGGTCAAAATGATTTTAACAAACGCAATAGCAAAGCAAAATATCTAAAACCCCGTTCATTCGTTGATTACTTAGAAAAGGTTCTGCTAAAAAGAGCTATTCTTTATTCTCATAAAATCATTATTTTCCTGTTAGGGAACCAAGAATTCAGCTGCAAAGTCTGAGGTCTTTCAAAGCAAATCCACAGATAAGCCCTTGCTCGTTCTTACTTGATGGTCCTGTTGTTTGCAGGAATATAAAGATTTCTACCGTATAACAAGAAGCAAGTTCATTAAATAAAATGGCAGAATAGTTCCACATTGTACCCCAATGACTTGGCTCATTTGAGCAATGCAGATTTTAAAACCGGATCGTTTTGCTGATGTCTTGTAAAAAAAAAAGCCTTGCAAACTGCAGTAAGTTTCGAGCATTTCTTGAAGTCTGAAATCGGTTTTGCTTGGGTTGAAATGTATTCAAACAAGGAAATACAAACTCAGAAATACAGTAATTAACAAGTGCTCTGTTAAGCTAGTTTCCTCAACCTAAAACTGTGCTCCTTGCCTGTGCTCATTTAGGCATGGGAACCATTGTGCTGCAGGAATATCTTGAACAGTTTTTTTTTTTTTATCTTCAAAGGACTGAAGACAGGATTTAGGCAACAACACTATCTCAGTGTAAAAAGTTTCATATCACATGTGGCTATAACATATTGCACAAAGCCTTCAAAGTCAGAATTGTGAAGGATTTCCACATCTACTGTAAAATTACACCTGGGACAACGATCCAGCATGTCACTTCTCTGTGGTGGCAGTGGAGCATGGAGTGACACATTTGATTGCACTCCTAAAGACAGAAATGTTAGCGTTCATTTTTACAAATACCAATGTTTAAATTGGCAACCTGGAACACATTTTACAAAACCAGCGGAGGATAGCATGGTATCTCTAGAGACGTACTGTCTATACAATATTTACAGTTTTCCTATTGGCTTCCCACTTGACTTTCATCTAAGCTATACTGATGGCAACTGTGATGTCTTAGTTTAACTCAAGTGTTTGTACTACATTTCTTGGCCAATGGAAGATTGAAGTATGGAAACAGTACAACAAGAACACTAGATTAGATGGCACATAAAAGTTATTTACCTATTGTTTATGTTTGGTTTCTAGTAGCATATTAAAATTGATAACTCCTCAGTGTCTTTGACAATCCTAGCGGAACTGCATCAACAATATTCTTTGCTGCTGACTTCTCACATCATCACAATTCTTTGCCTCCTTTTTGAAGTCAGGATTGCACTTATTTTGTACTTATTTTCCATTTTTAGCCTGGTGTCTTGGCTTCTACAGTATATTGCACTTGAATTAATTATTTGGGATGACTCTTTCAGGTGTTACAAAGCCTTAATTAAATCCCCACAAAGTCATTATCACGATTGTAGTCCCTCCTCCTTAAGGGCGCTCCGGCTCTTTTCCCTTTGGACTTATTCTGTGCACCTGCCCCTTGTTCCAGCCTCCTTCCCTTTCCCCTTAAAAGCCAGACACTCAGTCAGTTCTGCATCTGATTTCCATATCGTGTGAGCCCGGGTCCGGATGAGTCTGACTCTGTCATGGTTTTAAGTCTTTGTTCCTGTTCCTCTTGCCGGTTCCGACCAGGTTCCTGATTTTATCACCCGTTTCGGCTGGATCGCCTGGCGCCTGGCTCCTTGTTTTTGGATTCCCTGTCTGGATTATTTTTGGATTGTTTGCCTTGGCCACACCTCCCCGTGCACCAGCGCACTTTGGACACGCCCCCTGTTTTCATCCCCATATTCCTGCATGACTTTTCCCCAGTGTTTCCTCACTATTTCGGATTGTGTTGTCCACATAGGGTCCGGAAAGAACTGTTCGTTACAGTCATGTGTCCTCCACACAAAATAATCTTTTTTTTCTTTTAACCTATCCATTTAAGTCAGATAATTATTCCTTTGTAGCACAGTGGTGTGGGGGTTAGACCCTGTATTGGATAAAGCAGTCAGAAGATGGATGGATTGCTCTTGCTGATCTTCTCTGGGATCATTCCAGTGTACCAATACCCATATCTTTTTCAGAGTGATGATGATGACTAACAGCACAAACAGATTCATTTGATAACTTTATTTTTCTGGTGAGTTTCCTTTATAGTAAAGATAAAAAGCAAGCAAGCAAGACTTCAGATACTTTTGAAGCAACAATATTTCGTACTTCATAAAACAATCCAAAAGAGAAGAAATTGAGATTCACAACACACAATGTTGTAAATGCCATAAAACTATACAGTGTTATGTCTGCCTTTCGAACGTGACCTTTGAGAAACTGAAGGAAGAAAATTCAATAAGCTTCACAGGCATTAATGAAAAGGTCAGGCCATTTTTAAAGACAGTTTGCCCTTGTATCTTGAAGAATTCCTATGAAGCTAAAATAAAATACTCTGCTTCTCCAATGCTGATGAAGTACTGTAGTAGGCTCAGCCCACTCACCCAAAAAACATTTTTGAAAAACAAACATTTCTCTATCACTTTAATTTTGTGAGTAAATGATATTTCAGGTAATGTCTATGTTATGTCTATGTTAAGTGTTAATACTTTAATCAAATGGTCTTAAAACATACATGACCTACATACATGACCTTGGTTTCTCTTAGAAGCCGGTATATGGTCCTAGTTTACTGTACGGAGGTGGAAATTATCACCTTCTTCACAGATCTCATAATCTAAACATGCATGGGCCTGGTCAGTAGTGGGTGAGACTTTTGAGGTAAAATTAGTTGCAGCTCTTAATGTTGTTGGTGGGCAAATAATACAGTGCACTCCAAAAATATTGGGACAGCGAAGTCAAAACTTATTTTTGCTTTGCAGTCAAGCAATTTCTATTTCTAATCATAACACTAATTGGAATGATAAGTACCACATTTCACAGATGGGTTTACATGCTACATTTTTGCCAAATATTAGAAGTCTTTGTATGCGGGGACAATATGATGTAAAATAGAAATAATACTGTACACATTTAACTACCACAACACACATTTTTCATATGCACACACTGCACTTCATGATCTGTGATTTAGTTCCAGACTCCCACAATTATTTTGGACCATTTGTTTCCAAAATAGGAAGTAAATACTGTAGCATACATGTACAATATAGCCTATTTTTTTTCTTGATTGCACTTAAATACAATTTCTGCCTGTGTCCCCTGGTCAATGAATTGCAGGATTTTTAATACTTGAACCAACCCCCCATGTTATCTTCTCTGCTCTTTTAGTCTGTTCAAGTATGTCATTCCTATCAGGCCAGGATACATCTTGCTAACACATGAGCAATGGTATTCAACTCTGACCAATCCATGCCTGACATCTTTCAGCCATCTTTCCGAGTCTTCATTGCACAAATTGTGTGATGCACTGCCACTACACGGCTATTCACTTAATTCTTCACCAAGTATCTTTATTTGCCAAGCAGTAACTGCAATTGCTTAATGCTTGAACATATAACACCAGATAATATGACCTATACCAACAAAAGATCACTAGTGCATTATGGCTGTACTATGGCCTAGTGTTCAGAACCCCTGTTAATCATCTCTTCTGGAACTTCCTTACATCTGGGTTAATATGGGTTAATTGTTCTGTTTCAAAGCTTAGAAAAATATTTTTGTAAGCTGTCAAAAATCCCAAGCAGGAAATTTAATTTTAAATTGTTATATTTTCTACAGTCCACTCAGTGAAAGTAAAATGTCAGGGTATTTGTTTCTGTAACCGATGTGTTCAGTATTCTGCAGATATCACATTTATGCCTTATTTAGCATTTATATAACACATAATGCTTTTGGGAGAAGCATCCTAAATTCAGTTTTTTGTTATTCAGATCTGTGGACAATTACATAACTTAATCACCAATTACTTTTAATGTTAGCCAGTGGCAACCGAAATGCCTTTTGTGCTCTGTTTCTCTAATGTAACTTGTTTTAAGCCAAGCCCAAAGTGAAGACTCTTGACGTGATGTTGTTTCCCTGTTGGTTAATGGGGCATAACAAAACCCTTTGAAAAGAAATAACTGAGGTGTCACATTTGATTCCTTGAGATGCTCATGCATTCCGTATGGAGGGAGGTTCTGTATTTTAATGATACCCCTCGAGAAAAAAGGTTAGAAGTTGAGCTCAGAAACTTTATGTCAGGCTACGAATAAGCTGCAAACTCCAATGCAGAAAACTTATCCCTCCTAGCAACATACAGCTTTGTGTGTCATAGTAATTCCAATTAGTGTGCAGCACTTACTGATCATCAGATTTCATGCTACAGTATGTACAGTATAGAGATTGAAATTATGAAAAACCACTTCATTGTTTTTAATGAAATTCAAGTTTTTAATAAAATATTTGATTTGGTAATGAAGCCTGAATACAACTAAAGGCCCTGAATACAAATACAACATCTGCCAATGAAAATAGAGGAGAAGGGTATAAAAACAATAGAAAGGAAACAAATGCAGATAAGGTAAAAGTTCCATCTACATTCTCTCTTACTTTTTTTTATTTGAAGGGGATCTACTAGTTAAGTATTTAAGTATTTACATATACTGTAATATAAATTAGTGAAACATTTCTTGGCATGTGGAATAACTAATCAATAACTGAAAGTACTGGAGTAATTACATAAGCTGAAGCTAAGAAAAGAGAATATGGATGAAGTTGCAATTGCACTTAGATTCCAGAGAGATGGAGAATATGATTTGCAAAAATGTCTGCAACATTGGAGCATATTCTGGTTGAATGGTTAAGAGACCCTGACTACTTCAGGACCAGTTCCACAAGAAACCCTTGTACCCCTCATATGATTTTTTGAGTACTAATATTATAAGATATTCTTGGAGCAACACACTGTGTAGTGCACATAGCTTAGATTAACAATGGTACATACCAGTGCAGTATAGTAACAGTTGTTATTGCATATACAGTAGATTTCATCCTTAATCTATGTCAATAAACTCTCGAAATAAATCTCTAAATAAAATATAAAGCACAATCAAAAAATGTGTACACTGTAATTTAAAAAACAATACATTTCAAGTTTGGAGATTTCAATTTCCTACTGAAAATATCAAGGACAGATAAACTGCAAAGGCTGGGACCCCTTTTCTTTTGTTTGGTGAAAAAAAACAAACATGTTACGGTTTAAAAAAAGATACTTTAATTGTTTTTACACCTTTTGAATATCTCAATTTAATTACACTATTAATTGGACAGTAGAAAACATAAAATGGCACGATAAGGAATGGCATATATTTTAGTAATAAGAAATAGGATCTTTAGTGAGTAAATCAGGCACTTTGTGAATGTGGTTGGTTCTGCAGTCCAAGCTGGTCGCAATGTTCCTCTCTGACAACTCAATAATTAGACGAGACTTACCTAAAGAAACAGACTGTGGCTAATTCACACTTAGCCCAATTAATTTGCACCTTGTCTAATTAATTAGGGGGTTTATGTAATTAGAAATCTGCAAGGAGCTTCTGTGGAACTAAGAACATATGACAACTTGATCATTCAGGTACCCATGAGAAAAAACAATCTGTTATAGACCAACCTTATTGCTCACCAACATGGAAGTCTTCAGAAATGAAAACAACCAAACAAAAACCTGGACAGCAAAAAATGTCAGGTAAAACTGGAACCATTTACAGAAAAAAAACAGTTTGTGTTGAACATCTGCCATTTTGCATTTTCCTGTTCATGGAGTTTGCGTAATTCAATTCCTTTAATGTTTCATTTCAAACTACTTCCAAATCTGGATAAAGTTTAGGAATAGTAAAATGTGTATGGGTCTTTTTCTCAAAGGTCTTTACAGAAGTTAACAACATTTACTAAAACACTTTACAGTGAAAATCAAGCCTAAGACATGCTAGGACATTAAAACCTGTGACCAATGAGAGCAGATTTATGGTCAGATTTCTTAGAAGTAATAAATCTTTAAGATTATATAAATATGGCACAAATATTTAATATTATCTCATTCTAGACCTTTGGAGTATAGTCTATTTATACAGTAGTCACACTTTACAAATATACTGTATGTACTAGCTGGACAGAAGAGTAAAAAATAAAATTTTAGCTTAATGCAATAGAAACCATTCACTTGAATAGCTTGTCAAATAAGCTTGCAAAAGTAAAAATATCTCCAGAAACCTCAAGCCCAGCCCTAACCTTAATACTTACTCCTACAGAACATTTTCCCATTATTGTAACTAACTCAAATTCTAACTCTAAGATTAAAACAGACTAAAGGACTAGTGATACATATTCAGATACTGTACTTCAAGAAAGTTTTCAAGTGTAATTTTATCAGACATATAATTTACAATCAGATAATTTCATTTTAATATCTCCCTTCCCCCCTAAAATGCAGCACAAATCTGTAAAAAACAAGTAAATGTATTTTTTGAAGTAATGTGTTTTACATATACTGAACTAGTTATGTCGGAGTTCAGTATATTTTGTTTTTAAAACGAAGAAAAATGTTTTTTTTTGTCTACACCTTTCATACTAAAGCATGATTTTAAGAATTAACAAAGAAAAATAATTTGATGTTAAAAACCGTTTCTTAGTAGTATTACACTGAGTTGAATTATATTTTAATCCAATGTTAATTTTTCCACCATATGATCTTGTTTCATAAAGGTGAAAACAGACACGTAACAACATTACAAATATCTGTTTTAACATTGCCAAGGTAAACAGATAACATAAGGTAGCATAGGTTTTTAAATGTGATGTTCCAGAATTCTTATTCTTAATAAGATTTCGATGGCAAGAACATTCTTCTTCTTATTATTATTATTGAAAAGTATTTTCTGAGTATTATGATAATTTGTATACAAAAATGTGGTATTACGATCAGCGTTCAGCGGTAAAATGTAACATATACCGCAGTTCAAATGTGCAAGACATTAACCATTAAACTCACATCAGCATTGAAATACCATTTAATTTTTAATTAAATCTCTTGCGTTTTCTGGTTGTCAGTGGTCAAGCTGCCATTCCAAAACTAATACTGTAATGCGTTTTGTAGGATAGCTTCGTGCTTGGTTTATTTTATACAGTAAGCAGTTTACTGAAAGATTCGGTAAAATAGAGGGGAAGCCGGAGAAAGAGTGTTGAATAACATTAGCCTTTAATTTCCGTTATGTCATTTGCTTAAAACCATTCAACTATATTTAGATCGGTGATATTCAAAAGAGGAACGGTCCAATTTGAACACCTTACATCCAGTACGCTAGTTTTTACTTCAAGAATGTTTGAAATCGTGTGTAACTACAGGTATGTTTCTGTGACAAAAAGATACTCAAGATATTTAAGAAATTGCAAGCGGATTTCCAGATAGCACCCGGAAAAGCCTAAGTAGTGATCTATTATGCTTAATTAAGACAAATGATCTTTGAGAAATCTTTGTCAGCCGACAGTCCTCTGAGAACTAATAGCCAACACCTTCAGATGATACCATACCAACAGAAATCCGTAAGACCATAATACTACCTTCGTGAATTGTAGAGAATTCTTAGCCTTTGTGGGGGTTTTTTTCAGTTACTAAAATTGCACACCCTTCAGTAACAGGGAATCCCCTGTGGAATCCTATGTGTGATTAATTTCTCACAAGAGGCTCCATTGTATGCGCGATACTAGCGTATGTTCTTACAGACCGTATACAGGAGTATGACAGTCAGATTTAACCATGTTATGAGGCTAAAGTGATTGATAACCATCCTTGATCACTATAACATTTTGAAATGATAGAACTTTTCTGCAGACGCCGAAATTGCCGCTCGTCATTTCACAACCCTTTCCGAAATATTCCAATAAAACGAGATTGTGGCGTTTTACGTTTACAATCTGGATTGATCGTGGGGGATTTCTTTTTCCCCTTCCATTTTCAAACGAAACTTGCAAGCCACAACGTCTCTTCCCTCGACTTGCTTAGCGGCCCGACTTGCGTGTGCTGGAGGGCGTTCAACGCACGATCAGCCATAGCCAGGATACCCTTCCTTGAGCGACGAGAACGGTCCCGACCCCAGAAAGCAAGAGTGAAACGCAATCGCCTTACCACACAGCAGCTGCATCCACGCACACGTCTTGTAGACTGTAGCCGTGTTGCAGAAGAAGAAGAGCGCGAAGCAGGCGATGCAGCCCAGAATTAGCACCATGGACAGCAGCACGAAGAACGAAGCTGCTTTGAATGCGCTGGAGGGAATCGAGCTAAAATCTGCAAAGGTACCCTGGCAGGTGAGCTCCCGGTTCGAGACGCCGTTGCCCACACAGTAGTGAAACAACCCGAAGTAGCCTGCCTGCGGGGTGTTGACACTGTCCCCGATCCAGTAGGGCTGGATAAAAACGACCACATTTATGATGGCAAAGCATATGGTAAAGATTGCCCATAGCACCCCAATGGCCCTGGAGTTCCGCATGTAGTTGTCATGGTAAATCTTGGAGGCTTCTTGTGAAGGCAGCATCTTTCCTTTCCCCCCGTCTTCTTGTGTCGCTAAAGCTGCGATGTAGAGGTAAAAAAAAAAAACACACAAAAAAAAACAGCAGTCTTTTTAATTATTTGAAGGTCAGTTTTACTATGCTGTTTAGTCCAAATAATTAGATCCACGGTTCCTTTGATGTGGTCGCATGTAAAAAAATAAAATAACACACGCACGATGTTTAAGCGATAAGTTGAATCCTATGCGATTAAAATAAAAAGCAATGCTAACTCGCAATGCAATGACACATGTTTAATCAAACACCAACGTTATTTTACTTCATTGCATCTATGAACAGTATTTGTGCCTCCCATCCGAATGAAAGCCAGGATAGACGGAGGCTGTTTCGCGTGGTTTTTGAAAACGAATCTTCCTGTAACAATCGGGCATCTAACCCAAAATAGAAACATCCGTATGAACCCACGCGCAGATATCCGCGATCCGATGGATTTCGGTTCTAAAAGAATTGCAGATGTGGACGTTCCCGGACTGATGTTGCCTGCTGCTGGGACTCCATGATTGTGATTTCTGCTTCTCTGTCTTTTTCTGCGCGGGCACGACGATGTTGAGGGATGTTGACGGCGCGTTCACTTACATTGCAGAAATTTGCATTACAAATGCTTCCACGGAAAACCTTGCATTTTTTCAAGAAAAGGCACTGGCTTTTTTGTTATGCCATACCTGTTTTTGAAGTTGATCAAATGTTGTCATTTATCTTACGTATTTATGTACTATTTCCGTGCTATACGACTAGGTACTTGGTCTGAACACTATGTTCTGATTTTATGAATCACTTAGTACTTCACACCATAAACAGTACAGCTTCACCACCTAACATTCCAATTCATTAAAATGCTAGTAATTTAAGATTAAAAATAAAATAAAATAAATGAGGATTACAATTTAAAGAATATTTCAATTTTTTTCTCTACAAGCTACAAACCAAGTATATAAAAGTACCAGTTGACTTATGTATTTTGATTGAAAGGGTAAAAACCAAGATAAATAATATCTGAAGAGAAGATAAAAATCTGACCACAACCATAATTGTCTGTTTCAAAGAAATATCACCCAGTGTGCCTTGTTATTAAACTGTGTTAATAATAGAATAATCCAAATTAAAAGTTTTGTCCTGGCCTGAGTCAAAGTTACACTTGCTGATAAACCATGATACTTTTAGTGTTAATAGCAGTTGTATCAGGCATATACTAATGCTGTTCTCTTGGCCTGACCATTAATTACATTACAAATTACATTACATATACAGAATGTTGCACAAAAATTGCTTGTAATCACTGGCAATTAGCAGCAATTATTGCTTTCAAAAATGCAAAAATTGCATTTTGTCTGCTACAAAACATCACTACTTTAATTATGAGCAATACCTGCCTCATGTAAACAGTTGTGAAAACCAGTGAACTACCAGAAATAAGTGCACCTGGTAGAATATTTATGATAATGTAAGGTTGGAGATGGAAAATGGAGAAGAAGCAATTTCTTTATTAATAACTTAGCAAGGTCTCCAGTCTTCTGGTTTATATAGCTACTGTTTATACATGTGCAAATGTCATTTTGTTTTGTAGACCTTGGTACTTATGTTATTAAGAATGTCTGAAAATAACTTAAAATTGTGTATGAACACAGAATCATTTAAAAATACAATATTAATATGTTTCAAAGAAGCTGATTATTTTAAATAGTATTACGTACTGTATGTAGGCCAATGTACTTTAAGAGTGTTAATGATCATGATGTTATGTTGTTGATAATTTCAGCATAAGTAATTCCAGGAATTCTAAGTAAATCTGGTTTGTGACCAAATCTGTTGAATGAAAGAAGAATTTGCAGAAGCTGCAAAGGGAAATCTGCTTGCAGTGAAGCCAACAAGTAAGAGGGCAATGCAATTAATTAATTAATTTCCTCGGGTAAACAATTAAAAATAAATGTCTGTTTATGAGGAGAAGGGTAACAAAATGCAGTATGACCTTCTGTTTGTTCCTTCTACTGATTACTTTCTGAAAGTATCTGTATTGTGTATCAAAATCAAAGTCACTGTAAAGCAGCTCTGACTGTGTGTTGTGTGTGCATGTGTTTGTGTATACACAGCACTGTCAGAAACACTGCCCAAAACATTTACTACATAAAGAACGTTGTGGTTTTTCTAGATGGCCTATTCTTGAACTCCTTTCACTTCTGCTGTTTTTGCTGTATCTTTTTAGTGTCTTCCAAGCACGCAAATGGCTGAATGAGAAAAGTACTGTAAACATTAATACACTATTTTCTTAACATCATAAAATTTGGAATGCTTTTTTGTGTCTCTGACTTTTCAAAGAGGAATGCTTGAATTTGTAAAGTGGAAAATGTTTTCTTGAATTTATGACTGAAAACAATTTGTACTGCTCTCTCTAGCAGTTGAAAAAGCCTTGTTAAAAATACTCCTTAAAAACAGCAGTACTCATTGACTTTTTATTACAGCTGAGGAAAGCAAATTTAATTGTAACCTCCATTCAGACAGGAGTATGTTTCTTCTTTTTTGTGGTGGTGCCTTAGGATACTTTGACAGCTTTTTATCTCTTTTTTGTTCGCCCTGAAGATCTTAAGAGTCACACTCCATCCACTTTCATTAATTTCACACAGCCCAGTGCATCTAGTCTTGCTAATTTGTGAGGCTTTCTCTGTTTTGGCATTCCTTTCATGAAGACAATTGCTGACACTTAGAACATTCTGCAATTCAGACACAGACCATACAAGGTTTCATTAAAAAGCTCTTCTCCAGCCTCCTGTTAAGCCTGCAGACAGCAGGCAAGTGAGGTTATGGTACACTGGACACTCTGACTTTTTGGGATGCTACAGTACCTCTGACATTTTGTTTAACAGTGGGTTAGGTTATAAATTGAATTGTTTCAAACGTCTTTACTGTGGACACACCCAACACTTCCCAGTGTGCTAAAGGAGATCTGAGATTATCAAAATTAGACACGATTAGTTTGAAGTAACGGTAAAATGCATAGTATGTGTGCTCTACTGTCTTGTATTCTGACACACCATTAGTAAAATGGGATAATGGCTGTTATACCTTTTTAGGTTTAGGTACAACACGATGTTACATAGTGTAAATAAACATGGACAATGTAACTAAGACCAGGAGATATACATCTCCTGTGTGTTGAAATACACTGAATGTTTGTACTTTGAACCGCAAGCAAATATCATGTGGCTCATGGATTTAGGGAGATAATGTTATTTTAAAAATACTGGTCCTATATCACTGAATATCCATGGTTCACCATCAGAGGCATAACATCAACACTAAAATATTGTAAATTTACAATAGACCTATTTTTAGAAACCTTTAGAATAAGGTTTAGTGACAGGCAACCATGATCCTCAACTTGCCCTGATCGTAATGCACAGTGATCTGCAGTACATTGACTCAACACTGGTTGAATCTCAAAAATATTTAGACCAAGGGCATAATGAAATAGTGTCCCTTTCATTAACTTTATGAAGTATAATACATTTTTCTGCTTTGAAGGGAATAATATTATTCCATGCATTCAGAAACCAAACACTGACAATCATGCAAGGACCTTATTTGCAGTAAGTCACTATCTCTCCTCACATTATTGTGCATGTGATCACACATCCCTAGTTCACAAAGTTCTGGTGTCAAGAAATGTTAGGACCTTCATATAAGAGAAATCAATTGTTTTTCTTTAACTAATATTGGAACTTTGAAACTAATAAGCGAGATTGGTTTTCCCAGTGCTTGCGAACCAATGCTTCTATTCGTGCCAATTGATAGAATCACAGTCAAATGTGATAGTTAATTCATATTGCTTTGTTTATTCCATAGGGTTTTGTGAAGATTTGTGTAGACTTTCTCAGTCCCAGTAAGGGTTCTGAATGACTCAGTTAAATCCCCTTAAAGTATTCTGTGTTTCAGACTAGGTGTATTCAGATCTTTTAACCTGTGTATATACTTTATGATAGAGATTCAGTTTCAAGAATTATACTTTTTGCTCTTCTCTGGACTTCTTCCAAACCAGAAAAAAATCTTGCATTGTTTGGGATCGCAGACTGGGTCAGAACTGTCTAGGTGAAATCAGCTAGCATGATTACCCTGGTGTTTGAACTGAAGCATTGTGAAAGTTCTTTAAAATGTCTTCCCCACGTTGCCTGTAAAAACAGTATTATTAATCTAGATGTATAAAGCTTTCATCCAAAATGGCTCACAGTATACAGGTATTTGTTTCCATTTATACTGTAAAGCTGGACATTTGACTTCTCTGAGTTTAATAGGTTGTTGTTATTATAGCAGTGCTCCGCCTGTCCTTCCTCTCCATGTATCATGATATCAACTCTTCATGACACTTTCCTATTTAGACTGCACTTGTTGATAGAATAATAAATGTTATTGGGTCTGCAGCAAGCCTTTGAAGTTGGCTTGAGTATAAATGTCAGCCAAATGCGAACATGGATAAATAAAGAAAAATGGTCAAACCTTATATTTGAGAAGAAGATCAAAATCACCCAGTGAAGTATTTGCGCTGTTTACATTTAGTGGCCTATAGAATCATTTGTCAATTTCTGAAGGCTGATATGTTGGATGGCTTGTGGTAATATAATCTATGTAATGCTGTTTAATTGGATATAAGGAGATATAATGCTTTTTTTACTATTCCAAAATGTAGTAATTGACGCATTACTTACATGAAACTTACCTGTTGCTTCAGACCTTAAGATTTCTTTTCAAACATAGCTTCCTACAGCTTAGAACACATGATTTACTTAAATTCCAGTTTTTCAAACCCACGTTTGTTTTTCAAACCAATCTTTATGTCAATTTCATTCCTCAAATTTCACAGAACTGGGATTGGGATTTGGCTTGAAAGGAGATTTGGAATTAAAAAAATGAATTGACACCAAGCCTGTCAGAATCACACACTTGCTACACCAGAATAGTGTATGTTCCTACCTGTATTTACTGTGTGGATTGCTACGTATTAACATTACATTTTATTCACCATGTCTCTTTGCTATTCGATTGCCATTGTTTCTTTGTTTGCATCATGTTGCAATAACAAAGAAAGAAAAAGAAATAAAAAAGGGATTCTATAATGGACTCTATCCTCGGTATATTGCGTTTTCTTACAATGTGAAGTGGTTTCACGGCTAAGGTATTCTTAATGCAGGCCAACAAAGAGAATATTGCAAGCACTCTGGCCCAACAAAAAAATGCACTTAGAGCTTGAGGGAGGCTGCAGCAGATGCACATTTCTCTTCTAGTGAACAACTGACCTGTAAAAGCAGTCATCTTCATTCTCTCTTATTTATACAACTCACATTTAGTAATTTCACTATTTTCTCTAGATTTGCTCCTGTACTGGTCATCTCTCAGTGATCACCTGCTCCCATCTACCTGTGTTTACTGCACATTATTTTCTTTATATTCTGCTATGTTCAATATTGCATTGTAGAATCAACTTTAATTGCATACAACACTTGTAAGCTGACCTTATTAAAGTTTTCATATTTCTAAGTGTAATACATCTTAGGCAGCTGTGTGGAGTAGTGATTAAGACTCCAGACCAGATGGTCAATGAAAAGTTACGTCTGTTCCCTTGAGCAAGATACTTCAGTGAATGCCCTACCATATAAATGGAGCTCTGCTCCACATCATCCTTACAAATGAGAATTTGTTTTCAACTGACTGATCCTTTAAAATAAACGAATATAAGAAATCACATGGAATATGTTAATTTCTGTTCTGGAAATAGGCCACTACTGTGAAAGGTGACCTAATAAATACTAAGAAAGAGGAGAGAAAGATTATGGTGAAAGACACATTACATTTTCAAACATTTTTATCAGTTCCCAGATATTTTGATCTCCATTACAGACTGTGAAAGACTGTGGTGTGCAAGCAATCCATTAAAACTGACTACAAGACACTTGGCTGGGATCTCCTTGATTCTTCATCAGCTACCAACTGCACACTGAATATGATTCTTTGGGTATGGAGTCCAGTAGTGATAGTGCTTAATACACCCACCCCAGATTATTCTATTAAAATTTCTCTATGAAATATTCAAATTAACAGTGTAAGACTTTTACTGTATTTTGTAAGACGACTATGCTATTATGATGTGTGAATGTGAAATGAAGGTAGGAGAAACTGAATAAATGATAATCATTTCCAGATGCTAGGAATGTCTAAAATAAAATAAAAACATTATGATTGAGGTTCAATTTATGTAAGGAATGAATGTTAAGATTTAAAAACACATCCTACAACAGCTGGTCTGGCATTCAAGGATAAAGGATATTCACACTTAATCACCAAATCTGTCTTTATTTGTTCAGCCTGGCAGATTTCCTCTTATTGTGCTTAATTATCTCCTTTAAAACACTGATATATAGTGTTTCATCGAGGTTAGTAAGGTTAACTGTAGACGTCCATGTAATTTGATTAATAAAAGGGGGTCCTTACCCTTTAACCTTTGCAATTCCAGAAGATTGACTACAATTCTCTGAAAGTGTAAAATTATTTAGTGCTCTGGTAGACAAACTACAGTGTATATGCGAAGAGAGTAAATACGTCTGGATTTTCAAATTTTACATGTGGCCATCCCACAGTTCTTTGTAATATACCGAAACGCACCACCTTTAATAAATAAGCGTATATAACCCATTGAACTTGCTCAAGTGTATCATTAAATATTCTGACATGGCTGTAGAAAATGTTAGAATTTACATGTCCTTTTTGCATGGTTCATTACTTCCCGGGTATTAAATGACACATTGATGGTAAGAAATGTGTGTCTGTGACTTTTGCGTCAGGAAAGTTTGTATGCACGTACAGTACATAAAAGGCTGACAAATGTCACGTTGCAACAGTTCCCTGATTCGATGAAAGAGTGGAGGAACACACCCTGTGAGTATTACTGAAAAGGGATTTCAGAACTGGAATAATGATTTCACACATCTGGCGGGACCACACAGTAAAAATATTGCTGAAGTGCAACAGAGAAATGTCAACGTAACGTCAACAAGTAAATGTCAGGTAATGCAATTGGCCAAATTATTAATGTTTAAAATCTTGTCTTAATATGAATAAATTGCATATGACAGCTGTGAAAAGGTACAGTATGTGCTTAATAGTGCCTATGTTTTCAACCCTGCAACACAAACATTATAGGGGTTGTGGAGAAATAAAAGCATAGTATGAACTATCATTTAGCCTTATGTAATAAAAAAGGTCCACTGAGAGGCTGAATTAGAATCCCACAATTAAAGAAAATGAAGTGTTTAGTATCCAATTTAGACATGTAACAATTGAACCACCATTGTGGAAACGACAGAGGAGAGGCTGCGTGTGCAAAGGGAGAGATACGCTTCGCTGAGAAATTACAATTCTGGGATTGGGGAGTGAAATGATTACTGGGAATAAGGCTGCTGAAGGCAGAATGGATTGAATTAATTAGAAACATTGGGGACACCGTGCCTTAGAAATGTTTTCAACAAGCACATTTGTGGAACCGAAAGACGATGCCTGTGAGTCGAAAGATATTGTCCGGGGATATTGACTGAACCTGTTAGAGCAGGATCTGTTACCTGTGACCTGTTCCAGTCTAAAAGCTTGATCCACTCATGACGCCTGGCAAGATGATTGGATCCTCTTTGTTTTATCAAACATATAAATTGCCCAGTTCAATTGTATTTCATTTTTTCATATTCATTTGAATTGCTCACATCACATGTGTAATACTGTATGTATTGTCTATAACCCTTGTTTCTAAGAGTCATAAATAATTTATAATAATGATTTTTTAAAGTGATTTACCTAGCCTTGACACAACGATAAATACTTATATCAGGATTCAAACTGTTTGTTCAGAATTACTCCAAGATCCCGACAGTAAGAAACAATATTCATCATTCAGTGTTGGTGTCACTTGTGAGAATAAAAAGCCCCTTCCTCAAACCTAGTTGTGAGAATAAAGTGTGATGTAATTAGCCATATACCAGAACCAGAAAGGAAATGCAAGTAAAAAATTGTTTGAAGTTAAATATAAGCCAAAACACCTGTTAATTTTACTGTGAATTCCACAAGCCAACATAGAGACTGGGCTGTTCAACAAAACATGATGTAGGAGACAACAAGCAGAAGCATAAATTCTTCAAATTCTTCAAATATGTCACTTCTAAACCTAGTAAAAGACCATTAACTACAAAATGTCAAAACAGTGTGCCCTGGAATGCACATATGCACTTATGATTAGATTTCTGTTTGTTTTTGTATTTGCCCTTCCGGTAAAAAAAAAGTCGCTTTTCCGTGTCATGTCAGTACACTGACTGCCTGCGTAACAGCGCTGAGTGAAGCATTTTCTACTGTCAATCAAGACGGAGAATGTATTACAATTACCAAGGATTCAATCAATTGAGTGGGTGCAGCAGGCTGTGAATGTTCATCCCTAATAGGGTTGTTATTTTTTGACGATGCTGGGGATATCTACAGTCTTTCCTGGTTCAAAGATCAGGAAAGAATATTGATCAACGCACATGTTGATCCATATAAATAATAACATGTGTTTCTGGAAAAGATAAATATGTTTTTAAGACTTTGCTTAAGCGTGTACGGAAATACTGAAAGCTATAATTTTTTCAATATATATGGCTGAACAAGGGTTATTTGCCAGTGAAGCAAGGTACTGTAGGTGATCAAAACCTGTCAGGTTCCCTGTGGAAAGGGGATCTCATAATTATAGCGCTTAATTATAGCAACATGGGGACTGCAGAACTGTGATAATAAAGAGCTTAATAAGCCTTTTTGTATGTTCCATTGTTCTAACATGGAAAACCCTAAACTATGTCAGAAATAAACTTTATTTATTTAGAACTGATTTAATGGGATTTTCAGTTTAACATTCTATGACTGAACAGCCTCACGTCATAGATCTTTCTAAGGTCTGTTTATTTTTTCACCTGTTGTCATCAATACCAGTTGCTACAACTCTTCTTATAAAAAAGTACAAGTTCTTTATACAGTAATAAATGATGTAACCATTTTAAGATTAGATAGTTAACAAAACTTTAATTCTCCCAATACCTAAAATAATAAAAATGGTCCCAATTTTTTTGCCATAACTTTTTTGACCAGCATAGGTGCTGATATTATTATTTCTATAAGTGGGGAACTGTCTTCAAAAAATTTCAAACAGGCAATCCATTCTCAGATGACTAACCAGCAAACTTGTTGCAGTAATTAAACCTGCTCAGGCTCGAATGCAGCATTTCTTGTAATTTAACTGTCAGTTTATGGTTGGCAGTGAAGACTATTTGCACTTCCCTGAAATGTGAAGGTCTGTCAATCTGATCTGTGTACAAATAAGAATAGGAAATTGACAACAATATTTCAATATACAGAACATAGTTAATAGTTTTAATAGAACCTCACTTATTTGAGAGTGTTGTGTTATGTTTCTATTAACAACAACAACACAGAGACCACATGTGAAGGAATACATCAACGTCTCTCATTTAATTGTCAAAAATGTATATTACAAGCCCTGTCAGTAGATGATAGAAGAATGTAAGAAACATATTTTTTTTCATGGTTTTGCCTTCAGTCACAGAAATACACAAACCTTCCCGTAAGCCATAAGGCATGTCAAGAATGTGCAAACCTTTACAGTACCTCCATGGCAAGAAACGTTGGGTTAGATAGATAGATAGATAGATAGATAGATAGATAGATAGATAGATAGATAGATAGATAGATAGATAGATAGATAGATAGATAGATAGCTTGCTCTCCTGATGAGCTTGTTCAGCCTTTTGGAATCCACTGCTCTAATCCCAGAGCCCCAGCACACCACTGCGTAGAAAATGGCACTCGCCACCACCGACTGATAGAACACGTGTAGCATCTTACTACACACATTGAAGGACCTGAGCCTCCTCAAGAAGTAAAGTCGGCTCTGTCCCTTCTTATAGATGGCCTCGATGTTCTTAGACCATTCCAGTCTATCGTCGATGTGCACTCCCAGGTACTTGTACGAGTCCACCATCTCCACGCCACTCCCATGGATGTAGACAGGAGTAGGTTTGACCTTTTTCCTCCTGAAATCTTCTACCAGTTCCTTTGTCTTTGTTACATTCAGTTCCAAGTGGTTCACCCCACACCACTCCACAAAGCTGCTGACCAGTCCTCTGTACTCCTCCTCCTGCTCACCCTTGATACATCCCACAATTGCAGAGTCATCTGAGAACTTCTGCAGGTGGCATGACTTTGAGTTGTACTTAAAGTCCGAAGTATAGAGGGTGAAGAGGAATGGAGAAAGAACTGTCCCTTGAGGTGCCCCTGTGTTACTCACTACCTGTTCAGACACACAGTTCTGAAGTCTCACAGACTGTGGTCTGCCTGTCAGGTAGTCAGTGATCCACGAGGTCGTGGAGGCATCGACTTGCATCTCCTCCAGCTTCCTCCTGAAGTAAGGGCTGGATGGTATTGAAGGCACTGGAGAAGTCGAAAAACATGATCCTTACAGTGTTGCCAGCCCTGTCCAGGTGTGAGTAGGCCCTTTGCAGCATGTAGATGATCGCATCCTCCACACCAACACTGGGCTGGTAGGCAAACTGTAGGGTGTCCAGTGATGAGCTGACCAGGGGTCTCAGGTGGGATAAGACCAGCCTCTCCAGTGTCTTCATGATGTGAGAAGTCAGTGCAACTGGTCTGTAGTCGTTGAGGACAGAGGGGCGCCCTTTCTTTGGTACCGGGACCAGGCATGATGTTTTCCAGAGCACCGGGACTCTCTCCAAGCGCAGGCTCAGGTTGAACAGTCGCTGGAGCACTCCGCTCAGCTGATCAGCACAGGCCCGCAGAACTCTGGGACAGATGTTATCTGGTTACACCCTCTGTTAATCTCAACATTTTTTTAATTGTTTTAAAAGGAAGTTTCACTTTAGCTAATAATGAATAATTTAGTTTCACCTGGCAAATTTGCTGCCTTTTTTCTCTTTTACTACAGTTATGTGTATACTGTAAATGTACAGGACCTTGTGTTTAAAGCTTTTATTATTATTATTATTATTATTATTATTATTATTATTATTACAGAGAGATTATTATTATTATTATTATTATTATTATTATTATTATTATTATTATTATTACAGAGAGATCTCTTAAAAGGTTTTATGTCTCTCAGGCATAATTTTATTATACAGTACTTAAAGCGTGTTTGTGCCCTTTAGCTTTATTCCTTAGCAGAATATGCAATTCAAATGTTAGGTCAGCAGATACCTGTGGATATCAGTACATCATGTAATCACCAGATAAAATTTCTTCTTTTGCTCCTTTCTGCCTCACTGTGCTTGGGGCACAGTGGGTTTGAAATGTGAGCCTGTCATTTTAAATCCTCAGCTGAGTGTAGTATATGTTTGACAATGCAAAAATAAAAGAATGAAGAGTGAGAAATGTATTTAAATTTACTTTTAAAATTTAATTCGTATTTTGTTGGGTGTATAGTGTAAATTAGACACTTCAGGACTCAGTGCTTGGATTGAGAGATGCAGATAGACAATGTCTCAAAAACACCTCTGTACCACATAGGATCTGTCACAGAGCCAATTTGCAGAATTTGACAAAAGCACCAGACATTTGCGCGAAAAAGTCAATCTTGTAGATTCCAATAAAAAGAAATAAGAATTGTTGACTGTTGTGTTGATTGTTTATAAAAATCTTAATATCAGAAGGGGATAAGTATTTTGTATTTACGGGTTCTCTTTTAATCTCTGATAATCTGGAATTTTATGATTCCTAAATACTGGTTGTATTAAGGAACACTGCACTTTTTATACGTTCACAGGACACTAAAGATATGATGATCACCTGTGCCTTAACGTTTTACAATAAGCAATGTTTTTGCTTTGAACACCTTTAAATGTGTAAAACGTAAACTAAAACTGATACCGATTAAACACACTCAATACACTCTACTGTACATGCACAAGTTAAAACAAAAACTGTGCAGTGTACTATATGTGAAACAACACGTAAGCCCGCACAATAACATTCTTTGGACAGTTCATCTTTAAATCATAAAATGGAACAAAATCAGATTCGAATTTCGTGACAGGAAAACTTCCTTTGTACAATTCTTCTCCTCAGAGCTGTAAAACGGAGACCTATTACGTCACTTCACGCCGGGAAGTGGTCTATCTTACAGCTGGAAGGGGCGGTGGCAATCACGTGACTACTTGAACTTCCTGTTTACTATTTGTCCCGAAGAGCTTCTCTCCGTTCGGTGAAGGGATATACATGCTCCCTATTACATAAAACTTCTTTCTACTTCCTGTAACTGGGTTCAATATTCCGAGCCCACAGCCTCCTGGATTTCGCGGAGAAAAGTTAGGAGAAACATCGACATGGCGTTTACAAACCTAACCGGCCGACAGTCCTCGGATTTTCCTGCTTCACTCTCCCGGCGACCTCATCTCCTGTGATTTATCTCTGGCACAGTATGAAGATGGAGTTGGAGTTTTCATCAGCATAGAATCCGGATTTAAACTTCAGGAGTTTCTCAGTGTTGTTATTGTTTCCGATTTTGAGATGGCCGAAGTGTTGTGACATTCTGAGCAGCCTGCTGTGTTTTGACTTTGGTTTCCGATGACTTCGTATTCCTTCTCCGAGAGGTATTTCGATTTCAAACCCCAATTTAAACCAAGGTATGATTGGCTGAAGCTGTTGTTTTGGGGACATATCATTTGAGACGTGGCTCGGTTTCTCCCTCGACACCCTGACTTCATAAAACAGGTTTAAAGAAATTGCCCCGTTTTTTTTTTTTTAGAGGGAAACGTTTTTTTCGGGGCCCTGAATTCAAACAGGTTACCCGGGTCTGGACCCTTGAAGCGGGCGGTGAGGAAGAAATTGGCAGGGAGACGATGGCCTGATGGGTCCACCCGAGCCCAGGGTGCTGCGGTATTTAAGGGTGGTGAGGTCCAGATAGAGCCGACCCGGCGTGGCGCACGGACAACTATGGCAGCGGCCGCTCTGGTCTCATCGGACTGCTCACCTGCCTCGGGAAACTCAGTCCGGAGGAGTGAGGAGATCCTGGATTTGATCGATTACTTTTCGAAATGCCATTACAAAGCGAAGGAGGTCAACCCCAAGGTAAGTTCCGTATTCGACCTTCTCAAACGGGCCGCGCACAAATATTCTTAAGAATGGAGCACGAATGTCCCGGTAGTTCCGCGAGTTGCAGTGGGAAGTGGTTTGGAAAGTGTGCGGTTTTTAGTCAGTAGCTGACTGGTGATCGGTGGGCAACTTGAGACTGGACGCTGTTGTCGCGCCCCTGCGCTTGGGTAAAACAAATGGGCACCCTTCTCATTAAAGTGGCGTTTTACAAAGAATGATTTGCTCGATACATTTCTGCGGATTCGTAATTCCCGCTTCGTCACCCCGTAGTCCTATCCCACTGCGTTTCGTCAGCTATAGATTTGGTAGGTGCGGAATGTGATTGTTCTGGCTTTGGGAAGCAGGGTTTGGCAGTTTGCGTCTTGCCCAGACTCTTTATTTTATACAGCGTGTTGTAAATAAGAGTAAAAAATGAAAACGCCGGTCATGTTTTGCTACAGGGAAGAAACGCGGAGGATGTCAGCGTGTTTAATCTACACCCCGTGTACCTTGCTCGTTAATTTTAGACTGTATAAATCCTACACAGCCTAGAAGATGGCTATAGATTTTTAAGTCGCACTAACTATTCTCAAACACTTTCAGGTACCACATTATGGTAGAGAACAGAAATAACAGCTTTTTAGCCGCCATAGAACACTTGTTTAATGGAGCCCAAATTTGTGAATAGTGTGAAGGAGAAGCTGTAGTTCTTGTTTCCATTCCTCTTCACACCTTTTCAATTAGCACTGTGCAGGATGAGAATTATAATATGAACTCGCACAAATGTATAGATGGTGTTTGAATTTTTTACCAAATGCAGTGAAGAATGTGATTGGCGGCAATTAACTTTTTACATTCTGACTACTTAAATTATGGATCCCATTCATGGTGGAAATGAAGATCCTCAATGGCTGTTTGTATCTGAAAGAATTTTGGAACAAGACAGGCTCTGTGCATTGAAAGGTTGACAAGTTTAAAGTAAGCGATGATGCTGAACGTGCTTTCAGATGTTAATTCAAACCGGAACGAAAGACATGCATTAATGTGTGTGATCTTTCCAGAATTGAATAAGAATATTTTTTGAGTCATTTGAGACTGATTTGAGTATTTCAAGATGCCATGCCTATAAAATGTGGTTTATTGATTTGATTACAAGTAATGCTGATGACATTTTTCTATTATGCACTAGATATTCTCTTTTTATAACTTTTCTAGGTGGAGCAGATTGAGAGAAGGTGTCTGGAGTTGTTTGGCAGGGATTACAAATACAGTTTAATTCAAAATCCCAATGGGGAGATTTGTGGCCACTACCCCCGACAGATCGTCTTCCTGGAGTATGAGAGCTCAGAACACGACAAAGAGAGGTATTCCTTTGCTTCTTCCTAGTGACGTTTCCCCCCCAGCATTTCTTCATTGAAAATGTCCTTTTTCTGTCCTCTGATGCATTTCTGAATGATCAAAGTTCACGAAAACAGAATCAGTAGAGCACTTTGCCCATTGGTGCAATCATCAGCTGTCTATGAAAAATAGTTACTTTGTAGTTCGAGACGTGGAAAGGTCTATTGCTGCACAAGTAGAAGTTTAAGGGTATAGATCAGATTTAAAAAGTAGCATTTCATCACTTTGTAGTAAAAGTATGCATGTGTGTACGTTATATTTAAATTATGGAAATGTATTGCATTTATACTTGCGTGTAACAGGTCCGTTAAAAGCCCTGCCTCTTATGTAGATAATATATGAGAGTTTCTGGGAAGAACCACTTCTGTTGTAAGCTCATTCACTTTGGATTATAGATGAAAAGCTTGAAGGATGATTCCTGTCACAAGTTATTTTGCCTGCCTTGAAGGAAGCCACTGGAGTTCACATTGTAATATTTATCACCATGCTCCCTCTTTGTACAATTACTGATGGTTTCAGCATTAAAAAAAAAATTGGACTCTGAATTTAAAATGCTTTTAAAGGAGATACTTAATGGCAGTGGCACCCAAACCTGGTTCCCATAACCCACACACTTGCTGAATTATTTCACCTGAGCACTTGGTTAAATTACTTAACCTTTCACAGGCCTAATAATGATCATTTAAACTCTTAGTTGTTCCATTCTGAAAGCTGTTTTAGGTCACTCTTCAACTATTGTTTTAGAAGTAACGTAAGATTTCCAACCTCTAAAACACATGTGTTGTTGGTTGGAGCGTTTACATGTTGGCTCAATTAAGGATTAATTTCACTTAAGAGCATAGCTACAATGAAAGAGCAGGTGTGTTGACCCAAATAAACCAGGACTGTGAACCACTGTGATGTTACTTACAAGCTTTGATTCATTTGCCAGTCACAAGGGCCACAGTTTATATAGTAACATGCTTGGTCAGGTTTGGGCTGTACATAAGTGACTTCCAAGCTTATACATAATGAAAGGTTCCACTTGGTTTAAAGCTTGTATTTGTAAATTACTCTCTGCTACTTAAAGTTTGAGGAAAGGTGTACTATTAACCAAAAAATGTTTAGCCATCAGCATTTACATGTTCAGAATCTTACCTGCCCAAGATGTTACTGCTATCCAACCAGGGAACAGTACTACTTTAAAACTAAACCTGTGCATCAATTGGAATTTGCATGCTGTCAGGTGTACATCCTCATACCAGGAACATTTAAGCATTTGAGATGTGTATATACTATTTCTTCCGCCTGCCTTAAAGATGGAGGATTTTTAAAGACTTTTTTTTAAAAGCAATCAGTGCTGGACTGATAAATGGAAACTGAAGATACTGTTACAAGTGCTTGTTTCCTTATAGAAAGCAGTATTTGCTCTTTGTGTTTAAAGTGAGGGGTTTCTTTGTACATGAAAGACTCTGCCTCCAACCGTTAAGGGAAACTTTAAGAGATATTTGTAATGTGTGGTTGTTTTCTATCATGTGTCATGCCTAAGTTTGCTTGTCTTTCTGAAGATCTTCTTAAGGAAAATGGGGGTTCCAGTCATTTGATGAGTATAAAATTGTCCCTACTGGCCCAAATATTAGGAACCCCGCAAGCAAATAGGCTCATGGTGGGAAGGAATGTATGGTTTGGATTGAGGCACCTAAGACAGTCTTCTGTCGCCATCCCTGGCCAGAACAATCCCCATACTTCAATCCTGTTGAAATGTAGTGGAAGCAGTGAAACATGCAGTTCAATCCCACACACTATTAACCTTGTCACAACCTCTGCTGAAGGCGATCGCGCCAGAAGAAATGGATTGGGATGCAAATGCTTCTAAATCCTGCTGCTTGAGGAGGTCCAACATGTTACTGGGTGTGATATGTGAGAATCTAATAGTTTCACAGGCAAAACCCATTATCCTTTTAGGTTAGAATGCAGTGGGTGAAAACAGAAGAGACTTGGGTATAGGTGAGAAGTATACAGGTATCTTTCTGCTAGTAATATGACCCAGGCTTTAACCCACAGAGTAATTCAGATTAACCTGCAGCGTTCTATTTCCTTGAAGATATTCTGCATGCGTACAACAGTTGGCAGAGAGAAATGTGAGCAAGCATCATGGAAACCAGACGGTGTTAAGAACTGGCAAGTGTATTTGAAAGATTCTTAATCTGTGCTGTCCAGAGAAGAATACGCATCTTTTGTTTTTCCCCCCCTTAGGTATGAGAGTACAGTACAGATTAGTAAACTGCAGGACCTGGTGAACCGCAGCAAGATGGCCCGCTGTCGAGGGAGGTTTGTCTGTCCAGTTATCCTCTTCAATGGCAAGGTGAATGGTCTCGCCGGTCACTCTTCCTGTATAGTAGAGCTGCCTGGGGTGGCGAAGTGATTTTTTTTTTCTTCTCTGTTGTGAGTTATTGATGCCCCTGGGGGGAAAAAAACAACTAAACCAACAGCCGGTTTGCTTCTTCACTGTGACCTTGGACGGATCAGCTTGGTTGTCACAGCTTCTAGTGCAGCAACATTTCAAAGGCTTCTAAGTCTTGTGTGTTCTAGATGTATTATTCAGTATTTTATGCTTTTGTGGCAGTGGTTCTCAATTTATGTGTTGTCTGTTAGTGGGAGGGAGGGGGCTAGAGTTTTAAGGAGCCATAGTTGTTCAAATTTTTCTCGTTAATATCCTGCATTTAAGATAACATGGAGAGTATCGCCTGCTTATGTTGAGCACTTGAAAACCTTTTAAAATCTGGCCAAAGTCTGAACTATAGGGATAATTGTAAAAACTCTGTTATGTGCATGGTATGACCAACAATAACAACTGTGCACACAATGAGCTATTTTACTATAGCTATATTTTAACTATAAACTATTTTTGATTTATGATTTGCTTTCAGAGCAAATTTGGTTTCCAGCTGTAGTGATCATATTCTTGACCTGCTAGTGTTTCCTAAAATGTTATTTGCAATAGGATTTGGAAAAATGGGGAAATTCCTCTTGGAAGTCCAAAAGTGACATTTTCAAGGACCCCGTGAAAAGGAATGGACAAGTGTATCTGGGATTATTTTTTGGCATTGGTAATGGGTTATATTGAAACGTCTTGTACATCACGGTACTCTTTAGGCTACTCCAGTGCTCGTCTCTTAAAACTGTTTGATTCAAGCAAAAGTCGCACGGAGCAAGGAGCTTGGTTCATTACGAGACAGTGGCATCGGAGGGTGAAAATGGAGCTCGCTGTACACAGGATATGCTCTCTTCTAACGAGAACTAATGTGCAAATACCTTGTTGACTGATCAGGACACCATTCAGGTTAATGGGAATGGAAGACAGTCATCCTTGACTGCAAGGGACTGCCAATGGATGGATGCATATTTGTCTCCAGTTACCTGGTACGCGGGAACAAGATTGCTCCGACATTCGATGTGCTGCCAAGATGACATGCTTTGCTGTTTGGGTTAGTGGGGGCTTGATCTAAAAAGCTTGTGAACCACTGCTTTGATTATTGGGTTTTTTCCATTTCGATTAAGCCGGTTTGCGTATAGAGAATTGTGGAAGTGTCCCAGAACTCTTTGAACTCCAAGTATTTTCCCCCATTGTGGCATCATGATTATAGGCCTAAAAGTACTTGAAATAAAAACAGTTTTCCATGTCTTCTCCTCTTAAATGAACTTTTTTCCTGATGTTGAAGACTTGGGTCATATTCCAATTTTTTCCCCCTAAAAACAGTTCCGTATGGACTAAAAGAAAAGATCTGTAAAACTCTTTAAACAGCTGTTGGGAAACGGAGAGTGTTAAAGCTAATATGGTGTTAATGACACATTTGCTCTGTTTCAGCATATCTGCAGATCGTCAACACTAGCTGGGTGGGGAGAGCTCTATGGGCGCACTAGCTACAATTATATCTTTTCAGGTAAGTGAAGACTATTGCACAATGTGCTTAAGTAAGCGATTTATAGTGTATTCCTTCACTGGGTGTTTGTGGTTCTATGATGTTTGTCTCGTTGTTTACTGCACAACTGAGTATAAAGGGTCATGGAGTCATTTAGGAAGTTGCAGTTTATAGGAAGTCCTCTCCAGTAAGGAAAGCTCCTGTTAAATTCGTTACGAAGACTTCCATCTTCAAACTTGAAATCAAATCAAAGTTTATTTATCAAATGCACAACAGTACAGCGTGCAGCCGTAGTTGCTGGCATGAAATGTCTATTCTGCATCACAAAAATCACAAAATTGAAGATAAGGTGACATAATAATAGATGTAATAGAAATTGAATAAAACTCAATATGAGTATAGCTGCTATGTGTCCAGGGTGCATGCAATATATATATACAAGTAGTGCGGTTATGCTGAATACAGTGAAGACTGTGTCCATGTAGCCATTACAGGTGATTTTCTAAAGGAGCTGCAGGTTGGCTATTGAGCAGAGGTGATTCGAATTCAATCTATTTCTGTATCTGTTTAACTATGGATTAATTGACAATGACAGTGCCACAGCCATGAGCACCGTATTCCTTGTAACTGAAGTTAGTAGATGAGAATATAAAGCAAATGGGGTCAAAGTAGGCTTGTTCATGCCTTCCTTGAATTTTTAAGTTCCACATTAAACATCTGTGGTGAAGTATGAATAGATTTTTTTTTTTTGGTCAAAACTCCTTCTGATTAGCGGGAGAGGTTTAAAGCAGTTGTTTTTGTTTTTTTTAAGCAGAAGTATACATTTTTGTGACAGAAAAATACCGTTATAAATGCCAGCAGGATAGACCTGAAGGATGGTGAATGACCCAAGGTCTGAGGTGAAAATTTGAGGTTTAAAAATATTCTACAAAAGAGGTATCTGAAAAATCTCCTGGTATGAAGCATTTAGAAACATTTTTTTCAAATTTGTTGCTTAATTGAGGACTTTTTTTTTTCAGCTGTCAATAGGAGGGGGAGTCATGTTGTGGTGATTGAGTGTTGTAGTTCCAGTTCAGTGAGGAGTGTACTACAGCACTGCGAGAGCCACGAATTTCAGTCTGGCTTTTAAAGACCGCAACAAATATATCTGCTCTGTATTAAGGTTCTTGCTTATTTTACCATGATGTCCATTCTTTGTAAAACGGCATTGGCCATTTTGACCCATGAAGAAAGCTCCACAGCCAAAAGAATTAACATGAACATTGAGAAGGAAAGAAACACCTTTACTTGTTTCTTCTGTGTAAAATGCCTTAAATCCTTTCAAATGCTGAAGTACCCACTGAAATCTCTAACTGAGTGCTACAAATTCATGGTTGGCTAATCATGTCCACATGGTTTAACAAACAAACATGCGGAGGTTATGCAGGGGCTCTCGACAGCTCCTTTGGCTGTGCTCCACTGACCAAGCATATAAGTCTCTGCTGCTTAATTTGATTTGGGTCCAAAAGTACAGTTGAGTTAGTTTCATCCACATGCACAAATTTACAGCAATGCCTTACGCGGGAGTGAAGAGCTCAGATCTTTGAGAATTCCACCATGCGAAAGTTCTAGCCATTTCAATTTACTAGTCTGAATTATTTAAGAAGAGGAAAAAAATTGTTTTACATGTATGTTACTGAAATAGTGGCTTGTTACCTGGTTCTTAGGCACCTTTTGTTTTTAGTCAGTCTTCTTATTTGTTTTTGTGGTGCAGCATTTATGGCAAGGTTTTTCCAAAAGCAACTATACTTTTGAAATTGAATCTATACTCCTGCCTCCGTTAAAAGATTTATAGAATAAGAGACACTAGCTTAAAACTCTTGGAGTATGCTGAGCAATATTTTTTTTTCCAATTTTTGTCCCTATAAAATGAAATCCACATGGCTTCCCCAATCCTCTGTAAAAGAATATTCTTGCATTCATTTTCTTAAATATATTAAACATTTTATATTGCTGCCATATAAAAATACATCCTTGCATTGCACGGTTTCAGGTAGCGTTTTATAATACATTTTCTGTCAAGCGTTTCAGAATTGTGGGTCATAACATTGCCACGATAAAAACTGCTACAGTTTTTTTTTTTCTATAAATGCTAAAGCATGCTGTGCAGTAATCAAAGATCATTTCGTTGAAAACTGCATCTTTTGAATATTCTAAAGCCATTTTTTAATGACAATCAGTGCAAAGAAGGACAGGCATTTCTTCTAAAATTCTGTTTCTGCCTTTCTTTAGGGGGTTCTGATGATGCATGGGCAGATTCAGAGGAGGCTCCTGATGAAGACGGTGCAATGCGGTAAATGTGTTTAACTTATTTGTGAACTTATTCCAGTTTTGAGAAAAGTAAAGACTTAAGTGTTGGAAGCAAAGCTTTCAGTATTGAGTACTTAAAAATATTTATATCCATTACAATTGATTTTTTTTTTTTAAATGAAAGATTACAAATCTATATTGAGCATTTCAAGCCAGTGCTCAGTTGTCAGGATCTTTTTGTTGCAACTGCACAGCCTTTTTTTTTTAGCAGCCTTGACAAATTCATTAAGCCAGCTGGTCAACAGGGGGTGAAAGTCATAGATTAGTAGCATATGGCTGCTGTTGGAAGCAGTACAAGTTGTGCATCTGTGACGTGTGCTTTACACCAGGTTGTTCTGTAGATATACTGTAGATGTTTTGTAGGATTCTCTCCCATCTTTCTTTAAAGACCTTGGGCAAGTCTCTTTGCTGGTCTCTGAGCCCTACGTGCCAAACGCCATCCACCTAAAACCTGCGTTCTCATTTTAAAATCTAGTTCTTATGTAAGCAGCAAAAGATGTACTCTGGTCTGCTGAAAAACCAGCAAGTGAGATTCCAGGACTTGATCAATATAACGCTGTTGTCAATGAGCCTTCACTTTGATTGTGCTCTGCTCCATTTCAAGATGTGGGTTAGCCTTAGGTAGGAGCAGAAAGTAATCTTTATCATGGAATATCTTGCTGTATTTTATGTTTGTTTGTAACAACTGCATTAAAGGAAAAACCCATTGTTAATGTTCTTCAAAGTTCAGGTAAATACAAGTCCATTCTCAAGACTGAAGAATTTTGTTTTATTTGTAGGAATGGAGACTCCCAGCTGTTTGACAAAGTCAGAGGTCATGATATCAAGCTCCTCCGGTACCTGTCTGTCCGCTATATCTGTGACCTGATGGTGGAGAACAAGAAAGTGAAGTTTGGACTAAAGTAAGCAGTTTTCCTAAATTGAAACATGGTGCACAATATTCTGGCCTCTCAGTGCAGTTTCTGTGTGCTAGAACTGTGAAATATTAAAATAATGGGAATCTTCATTAGATGTGGAAGTAAAACTAAATGTTCTTATTAAGCATTAAAGTTTTAAACATGAAAGCCAACACTGTGATGGCTCACTTTCTACCCCTTTTTTATCCTTAGTGTCACTTCGTCTGAGAAGGTGGACAAGGCTCAGCGCTATGCAGACTTCACTCTCTTGTCTGTGCCTTACCCAGGTAATAGCATATCCTTCTTGACTGGTCACAGCTCTTGCGTTCGCTCCGGCAATTAGAATCTTTCTCTACTTCCAAATTGGCAGCTCTGCTGCGTGCGTGCTCCAGCGACATGACATTGGCGCAGGCTTGTACTGTAATTGGGAATGAGTATTTCTGAGCCAGACTGAAGTGCCCAGTGGCACAGCATGTCCGTAAGTGTGGCGCGAAATGTCTGACTCCAACCACAATGGCTTTTGCGCTTCTGTAGTCTATCCCCAGTTTCTGAAAGAAGTTGTTGCCTATGTGGATCTGGTGTTAATTAAACTTTGTTTAGTTCCTTTAAAATCAACCTTAAGGTACTTTTAGCTTTCGTTTAGCTCTGATCTTTTTTTTTACCCTTTCTCAAAATGATTAGAGTTAATGTCTATAAGTTAATTATCTTTACAAAAACCTGAATTTTGGTTTATGGGATTAGTTTTGTTCATAGTTTCCAATGTATTGCCGGCCAGTACCTTGTTACGAAGTTTTTTTTTTTTTTTTACAATTTAGGGTCCATCTTTGAAGGAGCATGATATATTTTTTTGGGTCCTTCTATTAGTCCCTTGATTGCTTAAACTAATTTTCCATTCTTTTTTCACAGGCTGTGAATTTTTTAAAGATTACAAAGATCGAGATTACACAGCAGAGGGATTGGTCTTCAACTGGAACCAGGTACAGTGTTAATGGATATGAACAGTTAATAAAAAAAATCAACGATGCCAGTTTTAGTGTAGTTGTAGAGTAATCTTAATGATGCCTGCTTTTTAAACTGCAGGACTTTGTGGATGCTCCCTTAACTATTCCAGCATTCCTTGCCAGCAACTTGAACATTGACTGGAGAGAATATCAGGTACTACATTTTTTGCTTGTAGTTCAGTTGGAACATTTTGTAATCATTAACTGACAGTGACACCTGCTGTTTAGAAATGGTACTGTGGTATTTGTCGATGATCCTGTATTTTGACTACAAACATGGGAAATAAAACCATATCTCTGTCTGGTAAGGTAACTTTTTTTTTCGTTTTTTTTTAGCAGGCACTAATTATCAGAAGTTGTTTCTACCCATTTATGCAATTGTGATCCATGAATGTAATTTTAGCGATGCAATCCAAATACCTTGACAAAGAGTACAATGGCAGTGCCCCATTTGGGATTTCAATTCATTCAATTCCTTAACCATTACCCACTCTGCTGCTCTCTTTAACAGTAGGAGGTATGTGGTCACTGTAGTTTTTTTACATTTTTTTTCCAATTCCTCTTTTAGTCATGGGACCTGGTTCAACAGACCCAAAATTATCTTAAGCTGCTTATACACATCATCAACAGTGGTGGTAGGTACTTTTTGAAGAGCTAAGTATAGCTTGACATTTCACACATTTGAAAGGTCTTTTATGGAAGGTAACATTAAATAAATGTACACTTCTAGCACGTATTTACTTTGGTTATCTTAGACTTTGCCCTTGCATTAGTGTTGCAAAACAGTTGGAGGGGAAGACTTTAAGAGGTTGCAAGCTGAATGCTGGGGTAGTTCCAACAATATTTGTTGTTGGTCATTCTACCCTCCTAAGAGGGTATATATATATGCCCTTTTTTGCGGTTTGGGAGAAATGTAAATATAGGTTTGAGTATTCTAAATGTAAAGATCTTTCATAAATTCCAAATGTGTGTGTGTGTGTATATATATCTAGACAGTTTAATCTATATCCTAAAAATATACCTGAACACCCCACTCCTGGTCTTAAATAAATATATAAATTCAAAATAGTTTGACTGAAATGGTGTAGAAATCTAATTCTGAAGATGGATTGAGTTGAAGGTTTTGGTCATGTGCTGTATTTTCACATTGCAATGTAGTGGTGATGTGAATCTGCATCTTGTAATTTTTGAGAGTAGGCTTTGACACTGACTATCCCTGTGGGGATACTTCTATAACTGATTAGTCTGCAGGGCTTCCAATTAATCTTTGAACAATCACTGGTAGAAGATTCAACATTTTTCCTTGTGGGCATAGTACATATTTAAAGGCTTTTTAGGTACACCTTATTAATTAATAACCTTATTAATTAATTCAGATAAATAATCAAAGACTTCACTGTTTCATCTACATGATAAGCTTTTCTCTTTTGCTCTGTGCAGGTGACAGTGGATTGTTAGTGCACTGTATATCCGGTTGGGATCGGACACCTCTTTTTATCTCTCTTCTCAGACTCTCACTTTGGGCAGTAAGTAGCCATTTCTGTGTTGGCCTGCTTCTTTTTCTGGTAATAGACTAGCTGCTGCATTTACAACAACAGAAGTTGTAAAACTCATTTTGACTTGTTTTTTCTCCTATCCCAATGTTAATTGTAGACTATTTTCTGAACAAGTAAGGAAAATTGTTTGTTCCATAATGTATAGTTTAAGTTGCAATCTAATACTTTCACACGGTGAACATCATTATGCATCTGCTGACATTTCAGTATTAAGGCCTTTTAACTAAGCTTTCAGTTTATGAGGAAGTATGTGATTATCTTTGTTTTAATCCTTTGCTTTCTGGATATTATATTGGATAACAAAGACATACTGTTAATTTTGACTTTAGAATTTTAAATAGTATTTTTTATTGTTTTTGAAAATATGAATGCAAGGAAGAGTAGCTAGCACAGTTTTAGATTAGTTGAGAGCTTCGTTGGAATGATGTGTGAAATGTTTTTTTTTACTTGGGTGAAAGTACATAAGCAAGAATCTAAGATTATAAGTTATACTCAGCCCTTTTTCCCCCAATTTGAGTTCTTACATCTTCCTAGAAGTGCATTAAGTCCATCTTTAACATTTTAAGTTTTAAGCAAATGTATTTTGTTTCACTTTGTAAGAAAAAACACTTCTTGTTCCTCTTTAAGGATGGTGTGACTCATGCTAACCTAGAACCAGCTGAAATTCTTTATCTAACCATAGCCTATGACTGGTTCCTCTTCGGGTAAGAATGATACTTTTGTTTGTATTTAATTGGTCTCTTTGGTATTGCACTGAAAACATTGAAAGTAGGAAATAAAGCACCTACGTGTACTGCAACCTTCATGCAAACATTACATTTGTGAAATGCTGCTTTTCACCAGTGTTGGTATTGTCCTGTAGCAATATGAAGCATATCAGTTGAAACCTGTGCTGTAACTTAACATCCACACATTTGTCCTGTGTGGGTAGAAACGGAAAGCTGAGCAGTTAATTTCATTTTTACATGACTAGTTTTGACAAAGCTGCAACGGAAGAGCTTTTTTTACCACAGTTAAACCTTCACATCAGCATCAAACTTAGTTCTTAAACTCTTCTTTCAAGGCACACGTTTTTATGTTGAAGCTAAACAAAATAAAATAGTTTCATACTAACTCCATCCAAAAATCCTGTCAGCCCTGCTCAACAGAAATGCCAGTTGTGAGTTGCAGGGTGATATGGCTGCTGATGATCTCAGCTCTCAGAAAAGGCACTTGCCTACAGCATTGCCTTGTGCATTATACACCTGTGCGAAATGACATCCATCACTGATTGAGGAGAATTGGGGGAAAGTGGTGACTGTTTTCTGGTTGGCTTCGAGTTCTGAAAAAGAACTGCTCTATTTTGAAGTTGAAAAGGATATGTGTGAAGAACATTTAGATGCTGAGCAAATGAGGATTGGGGGGGGAATGAAATCCAGAGGCACGTGGGGACTGGAGGGCTTTGTACGGGAGCCCCTTGCTGGTTTCATGTTCACTTTTTCATGGCAAAATAGTGACCTCACGGATAGAGGCGGCACCTTAACAGATGAACAGTTTGATTTTCCCTCACCTTTTCAGCTGCGTAGCCCCTAACAGATGACATTTTGCTCCACAAGCCGTCTGTAATTTTTTTAACTATTCTGTGATGGGTGACCTCAACTTGGGTTTCTTATGCATTACGTAGAAATCACATTGTCTGTTTTCAATTCAGCTACTCTGCAGATTTTGACAAAGTCTACAAAAAACCACAAAATGAACGTTTTTACTGTTAAGAGGCGCTATTGGTTAACTGGAAGTATAAATGATTTACATCTTTTGTGAGAATTCATAGATTCCTGGTAGGACATAGTGTCAGCCATCTCGGAGCTTTTGTAACTCCCTACGACTTTAGTAGGAACAATGAATCCTTTTGGTCTTGTTAAAATGGTGAGCATTTTTTAAAGAGAAATTGCTTCTTGAAACTGTAGGAGGTTAATGATTCCTGAAGTCTTTATCCTTCTGATTGTACACGGACTCACAACTTAGAATACTAGGACATGTAGGCATTCTGACTAAAACAAAACCACCACATGGATTTTTAATCCCTGGAAACCACCTACTCTAAGATTATTATTATTTTTTTACCTTTTGCCTTGAGGGCCATGAACAAATCAGATTCAAATATTTAAAACCCTTAAACATTATCAAAGTTACCCAGTGGACTTTTTTTCCAGAACCGACAGGGGAACAGGACACATGATTACGTGATAGTTTTGTTAAATAGGGTATTGTTTGAAGGGTTTCGATTAGTCTGTATTTGTACATGGTATTTTTTTTTCTTTTTCTTAGGCACATGCTCCCAGATAGACTGTGCAAAGGAGAGGAGGTGAGTGCTAAGAATTTATAATGAAATCTTAAACCTTGTCTTTACCTGTAACCAGGTTTTATCCAAGACCCATTCCTGCTGTATGCGATGTAGAATTTTTCATTGGTAGGTGACATTATGGTTTTTGCCACCAGAGGGAGACTTTTTATAACTTATTTTTTTTCCCCCCTTTTTGATAGATTTTCTTTTTTTGCTTCAATTTTTTGAAGCACATCACTTCAGAAAAGTTCTCCGTAATGAAGAAACAGAGGTAAGCTCTTTAAGCGCCTTGGAATTATTTCTCAGAATTGACCTCGCAGTTATTCTGAATCATGAGAACATACAATTTGTACAGATGTTTTTTTCCAAAAGTACTTAACTTGAGGGAAAATCCAGAAACATTTAGATGGCAAGTACTTCCCAAATGCTGATGGTTACCTTCAGAGTTCAAATGGTGTATCAGTCTGGTCAAGATAACCAAGGGTTGTCTACCTTTTTATGTACTAAAGGTAATCCATTTAAATGGATCACTGTTTTTTTCATATAGTTTATGCTTGGGTTATTTTATCTCCGTTGGGTCTGTTCAGTTGCCTTATACCTTGTTGGCCAATGACTACTGGCTTTCTAAGGCTTTGTGGGGGACTAGGTGAAGGTCAAGTATGCATATGTAAAACCATAGACACTTAAGTAGGTACTTGAGTGTACCTTCTTATTCACTTCTTTCCTTTATGTATTTTAACTTGGAATGCTAGTTTGGATTAGCATCTCTAGATATCCACACAGCATGCCCATATAAACAAAATGTGTGTTTTAATCAGAGTTCCCAAATTGAGACCTATGGTGTTGATTTCATGCCTGTATTTTCTTAAATCTAGAATTTGTTGAACTTTAAGGTGTTTTTTTTTGCCTTTCAGAGCGAAAAATGCACAGTGCAGGGAAACTGAATTTACAGTTGAAGAGATCTGTCAGTTACGTAAGTTAATTAAGCTGACATCCCTTTCTCTTTTTTCAATTTGGTAAGCAAACACTTAGCCAAACATACATTTGAAGCTCAATCGAAATAACATTATGGGTGAGCTGGAACAAAACGAGAATATTATGGAGGGCATCAGGAAGGTTAGAACTGGAATCATTTCGGAAGAAGGCTCTATTTAAATAAGTAACATACTGTAGCAATTAAAGAATAAAATAATGTTTTATACAAAGAATCACCCAAGATTTCAGAAGAGGTCAAATTTAAAAGCTTGCTTTCTGGGCACCCATCTTGAACTTTGACTTATTTCACATTGTCCACTTGTAAGGGTTACCCTTTTACTTTCCATGCTGGTAATCAGCTCAATTCTGCAAGACTTTTTCAGGGAGTGGTAAAGGGCTTTGTTCCACTTGTAAATCTTGTGTGGGTTTTCTCAATTTTCAGAAGAAAGAAGGTATTATACAAACCTGAAAGACTTGTGCTGCCTGTGTCCTGGACAGTGGTCACTCTGTCAATGATCATATAAGAGGTTTACCTGTTCCTTAGACTTGCATTTTTCATGAGTGGTGCCCACCCTTATTTATTCCTTGATTAACAGTTTTTATCGATTTATAGGTATGAATGCTCACATGCCCAACTACAAATCAATAATAGCAATACCAGAAGACACCTTCATCATTTCATACATGTATGGACTGTTCATTTAAGAAATGTTCTTATTTGCTTTATATTTTTGGAGTGTGATGGGTATAGTTTTCTCATTTATTAAGAAGTTTACATACAGACCTTCCAGGGATCATTACCTTCACTAGCTTGAATCAAGAATAAATCCTTGGTGCCGCACCAGTTCATTCTTGCATTTTTTAATTTTGTGGCAATCGTGTTTGCTTTTTCTATAAAAAGGCATCCAATTTTCTCTATAATTAAGCACCCCGGGTCACATTGCATCCTTCTTTTAGTATGTAATTTCGTGATCTTGACAGAACCGGCAGGTTTTGAACTCTCTGGCTTCTCCAACTCTCATGCTTTCCTAGAGCCTCTGCTGCCAGGTGTGTGTATAAATTAATGCTTTAGCAGATTACCTTCCTCCATCTCTGTAAGGGACATTTCCCCTGGGAATGTTCTGCTCTTTAATCTTTTACCTCCTTAAGTTTCCTCATTGAGGCAGGCTTATTCCAGCACTTAACCGTGGACTGAAAAGTTTGTAAAAAAAAATATAACAATTTAATGTGAAAGATAAGACTATCACATCAGATGAGCAACTAGAGTGCCAGACTTAATGATCTGGAGCGACAAACTTTTTTGGCTGGGAAGACCTGGGGTATGTGCCTGGTGTGAACATTAATTGCAAATTCGTCATGCTTCACAAACTTACCAAAATAGACCTAATTTAGAAGCTTATCGGGGCCAACTGAAAATCTCCACGAACTGCATTTGCAAAAGGGAACAGGAGGTTCCTAAGGCTGAAAAGATCAACAAATGCAGTGAAGCTGCCTGGAGAAAATGTTTAGTAGTGCAAATGGACAACACTGTGCAGATATCTCGCCACAAAAACTTACAGTACTTAACTCTTAACGTTTCAAAGAAGTCAGCACCTGTTCTGAAACTTCTGTGAAGGTCACATCACTGACTATAAACTTGACATGCCCTTTGCTTGCTCCTTCCTGTTGAGGTTAATAATCCATTGTGAATCTGCTTCTTGCACAAAACTTACAAGAAGGCTTTCAGGAACCACAGTGCAATGAATTGATTTCAATGAAAAAATACTGGAAATACTAAAGCTCCAAAACTGCCCTTACATCATTCTTCAATTACCATGCTACTCCTGGGCTAGCCACAATCCTCTATCCCAGCAAGCCCAGGGTGCACAACGGGTGATTGGCTGGCACATACTCTCTTTCACTCATACATGCATGTGATGGCCAGGGATATGTGGCAGCGAGTTGGATACGTCGGTTAACCCAGGCAGCAAGACTTTGGACCTTGAAAGGAAAACGGTGTTCTCTGACAACAAGCAAACCCCAGGCAGATGGCAGTGCAGCCATACATCAAAAGCGGGACTCAAGAGCCTTTGGAGGGCTGCTGTGCTTCCCCAACATTGTGTGATCTGTGATCAATGATTGGGAAACAATCAGCTTTTTAAGTTGTGAAGTCATTCCACCTTTCTTTGTTCTGATCTTACCAAAATATCTGTCCCCAAGAATTTCAACTGCAGCAGTACGTTTGAATGGTATAAATTATTGGAATAAACCTCCATTTATAGCCTCCATAAAGTCCCTTCAGGTTTACCTGTTATTGGTTAGGATTTTTTTTTTTTGCCTTGGGTAGATACCAACAGTTATTGGAAATTCTAAGTCCTGGCAGTTGTCTGCCTGATTTCCACTATTGCACATGTATATATATATATTTTTTGTACAAACTTACACATTTGTGTTTCTGTTTCTTTCACCTCGTCTACTGTATACATCTGTGTGGCTTCAGGGTCTGGGGTGTAAGCTACCCTGTGGGTTTCTTTTAAGCGCATGACCTTGTGTTCTCAGATAAGAGAGACCGGGGCAGCGTCACCAGCCTCAGCAGTGACTTCTCTCTCATGACTGAAGACAGCCCGGCAGCAGCATCCAGCTTCAACTGTGAAGGAGCAGAGCCAGTCTCAGCAGGGTCTCAAGCGCAGGCAGCCTGGTGAGCAGTGCCAAAGGCCTACTGCTGTGCAACATACAGCAGTATCTTTTCATAACGTGGGGGAATACTTCTGCTAGTGGAACCCAGCTAGTGTTATTACCTTGCAGTGCTGTTTTGCTGCGCTACAATATACTGTATGGTAGGAGGTCACAGATCTGTCCTGTGCTAAGGTTGTTTCAACCTGCCATGGTTGCTCTCGTTAACTTTTCAACTTAAAAAGGAACAGTCATTTTCTTAAGGCTGAATAAGGATTCACTTAATTATTGGTGATTGTAATAATGAATGCTACATTTATATAATTCACTGATGCCTATTTCTAAAGCAGCTTGGATTTAGACTATATGTTCATACAGCTGGATATTCTACTGGAACAATTCAAGTACAGTACCTTGCTCAAGGAATAACAGCAGTGTATCACCTGGGCTGTGAACCTACAATTGTCCAGTTAATGCAGGATTCTAACCACAGCTGCCCCAATTAATAGACTGCATCATTTCTCTTTGTTAAAGCAGTTCATTGTCCCCAGTAGCACACCAGTGGTTGTCTATATCCTCTCTGTGTGATTAATGTGTTTGGACTTTTGGGGAGGATGCAAGTTATCACCAGACTGAGGAACACGTACAAAGCTAGTCATCAGGTTACTTCATCAGAATTTGGTTGTATGCATACATGTTTTGTGAAGAGAAGTTAGTTTTCATCCGTTATGGATTCTGTGCTATGAAATCTAAAGATAACGTAATCAAGACTCATTTTGTAAAAATTCAAGCTTTATTTTAGAAGAATTTGAGGAAAGTCTTCAGCCTCTTGACTGAGCTAATTGTCTGTCTAGGAGAAAAGGCAGGACATCGTCTCCACAGACTGTTATGTGGAGCAAAGCTCTTCAGCCAGAGGACAAGCTGCTGCATCCAGGGCTGTCAGAGGCCAAATCATCCAGCTCTTCTTCTTCCAACCAATCGGAGCAAGGCTCTGTATGGACTGGGAGCAGTCCGCTAGCTGTACCTGGACGCAGGTGAGACATAAGGAAGCTGCTACTGTGTAGAATGTTTTTTTTTTACTAAACTGCAGCGAATACGGAATTAGTAAAGTGTAAGTCCTTGTCAAGGTTTGAAATTCATTGAAAGGGTGTTGGGGGGGAATTTGACTAGAAATCTTACTGTATTTCAGATGACACTTTGAATTAGTGACAAATATCAAATTACTTTTTCTCACCATACAAAGGCAAAAGATTCAACATCTCTTCCCCTTGTGTGTAGGGTAATATATTGGATATCGGGCTACTGAAAGTCCTTGAATGTCAAGATGACATTAAGGATTTGTGTGGCTTGCATGGAATTTCAAATACAAATGAAGCCGTAAGTGTTGGATTCATTGGACTGTTTGTCTTGTCTGCTATAATTTGATTAGTTATTTTATCCTGATGCTGGTTGAGGCTTTTGTTGTGATTTCTCCTATGGCCTTCTCCCCCCTTTTTTTGGGATAAGAGGGTTATTCTGGGAAAGCCTTTTAATTATAATCTAAAGCATTTTCACGCCCTGGAGAGCTGCTTGTTTCTGGATTAATTCACACAATGCAGAGTGGAAGAAGGAAGTGTAACAATAATATGTAAAAGCATGATGTCCTCTGGAGCCAGTTGCATGATGCTTTTTAAGCAATATTCTGTTTCTGCTTAACTCTTTAGTCTATTTTGCACTGTATCATGAAATACAATAGATAGCAAAAGCTTTAAGGGAATATAAGGATAGATCAACTCAATTTTAATATTAGGAGTTTTTTGGAAGGTTTAATTCTACTGGTTATACCAGTTTCATTCACCTGCTGTTCCTGGAGGGCTAGTGGGGCTGCAGGGTAAATTCCTTATTTTAAGTGATAAAAGAATAGTTAAAATAAAACCGTGTTCTTCCAGCACTTCAGGTGCTACTACTTTAAATTTAACCTACAAAATGTGCAGGAACTGGCCCTCCAGGACCTAAGTTGGACCATGCTGCTACACAACAGTACATCAGAATGTGTGTAGATGTGGCTACAGGAGCAAACCAGGACTGGTCTACACTGTAAAGACAGAATTGCTGTCAGACAGATAACATTGCATGTAATAGAGCACATTTTGATATAAATTGTAAGTTCTGTCTTAAGCCATTGAATCCCAATAATATCCCTTCTGATTGCTCTGTTGAAATTCTTGGCTTTTGGCATTTTAAAGTGTTAGAGCATCAGCCTTATTGCCATTCCAGTTACCTTTTGCAGTCTTTACAGGATGTTGCAGCAAGGGATAAAGCTGCTAGCAGTTTGCCTTTGTTAAAATGAACTGGTTACAGTCAGTGCTGCTGAATGAGCTGCCCATAAAATGCATGAATGTTGTGCATTGCGATATTAAAACGCAGTTACTTGCAGCAATAGTGACCTCTTTAGTTTATGTTCATACTGTAGCTATTGCTGTTTCCCCACCAAACAGTTGGCAGGGAGACCTTATGGGGCTGGAGAGGTTGACTCTGGAGCTGAAAGCCCTTATTGTTTTTGGAGAGGAGATGAAGGGAGCCTGGGGTGGAATGTATGTTCCCTTAGTAATCTTGGGGCACTACCTCTCTTTCACCAAGCACAGCAGCATTTGTGTCATAATTCCTCTTGACTCTAAAATTCACCCTGTACTTCAGTTTGTTTGGGCTGAGCTCCACAATGAAAGTCGTTCAGAACATTAGCTCTGGTTCTCTACACACTGGTGTATTGGAGTATTTATAGGAATCTTGCACTACAATATGAATTTGTGGTTGTTAACCTCAGATCATCTTTTCTTGCAAGAATTTAAGAGGAAGTCCTTGCAATAATTGGGTGCTATGGCAGTATTTATGAAATGTTGCTGTGTTTTGAACGTGTTTTAAAACTGATTAATCATGAGTATGAATATTCCTGCAGTGTACAATCCCAGATGGACAATATCCCACACACGTTTCTGAGGAGATGCTATTGGAACCAAAACTGCCTATGCTAATTCTGTATGCTGAATGCATTTCTGGCAAGGCACGCTGAGCAAAATCATTACCAGGTGCTTTTGTGATCTCCAAACAAAATGTCAATGTAATTTACTAAATACAGTTGAATATTTGCAGTCTCTCAACGATAGCATAAATGAGATTGGCCTAGTAGGATAATAAGTATCCATGTACTTTGTGATTATAGCATGTAAATTTGAATTAAACAGCAACTGAGGAAAATGCATCCCTGGATTGATGGTGATAAATCAGTATCCAACCAATCAACAAGAAACATGAAAGGGAACTTTTCTTTTGATAGCTTGGAACATCTAGCGTCAGTTCTGTGCCTGTTGCTTACACCCCTTAACTTTAAAACCTTTAACTCCCAAAGTAATGAGGGATGCATTTATGTATTCTGTATGCATAGCCAATAATTCCTTTGACATGTAGTAAATTTAGGAAAGCTGTTTTTTTAAAATGGAATATTTAATAAATTCGTAGTAATTAACTATCCCAGTTAATGTAGTCTATCCCTGTATGAGCTCAAGTTCTATCACGTACTGCTGTGCTTCTATTCGTGACATAGGATCCGTCCACAAGACCATAAGGCTGCCCTTTGATATTGTAGGGCTGGCTGTACATACCCTCCAAGGATGTTGAGAATTTTAATCACCTAGTTCGTACTAAATTCAAGGCCCAGTAGCTGGGGGATTTATTTTTAATCTTTTAATTGAAATGGAGTGCAGCTAGGATGAGTGTCCCCCACCACAAAGACGCCGTCAGTCATGCCCATGGTGAGCACTTTGCTGGCCCAGCCCCCGCATGCCCTGACGCTCTGCTCTCTCTTTGCACTACAGATCTGCCGGCGAGTACGCACGGTCCGGTTCCTCAGTATCCACCGATTACGGCAGCTGGCAGATTGTGTCGGGCTGTGGCAGCCTTCATGACCAGGGCATCCTCACTGCCGAGTCTCCCCTCCCCTTCAGCTTTCAGGACGATGCAACCAGCGGCAGGATGTGAGTCCTAGTTGTCGCAGTGCGTAGCAAGGGCAGCATGGAGCTCAGGCAGGCTTAGTTTAAAAGCGCAAGAGGTGCAGTGTTTACCAGGCAATTCCCTGATTTCCTGGTAGGATTTTCGTTTTCACATAAGGATTTCTTTCACCTTAGCCCCCTTGATATTTGAACTCGTCCAGAAAAAATTCTGAAAGCTTGATAAATGCTCCTTAGGGTTAGTAGTATCTAGCATTTATCAAGAGTAAAGCTAAGAAATTTGTGCAGTTAAATATAGGTGATCAAAATGCACAGTATAAACTCTCCAGTCCAAATAGATACACTGTGCACTGTGTAGAAATGTCTTAATTCTTTATATGACATTACTTTTGTTCATTTTTTGACAAGGTCATAACGGCCCATTAGGAGGTAAGTGCCCTGAAAAGGAAGCACTCAAACCGATTTGATTGCAATTGCCGTTTTGATAGTAATTATCGGCTTAATTTTCAACAGGTCTTTCGGAGTTCTTGGAAGTAATGTCTGGGAATATGGGTGGTGGAGAAGCCTCTCCTGCAGTCTCACTCCCTGCAAATAAGACCAACTGAATGTCTATTGCAATTATTCAAAAGTTAGTTTATTCTGAGTGAACGTCACCAGAAGATTATTCCAGAAGAGCTCAATCAGAAATCAGATTCTGTTAGGAGTAGCTTCCCCGACAGACTCTTTAATATTGTTAACATTGACCACATCTTAAGAAAGCTGTGCACTGTGATGTTCTTAAGCTTCTTCAGTTTCCTGAGATAGTTGAGTACTGAAGGTTTGCGTTGAGATTAAGTACTGAGCTACAAATAGCATAGAATAATCTGGTTTGCCTGTCTTGTTTTTTTAAAATCGCTTTGGCTCCCACAGTAATGCCAATTTTAAACTTTGATTTTAGTCAGTTCTTCTCCAAGCAATGCCCATAATTTTATTACAATGATTTTGAGATCGGTTCTTGTGCAAGCATTAATTTAAATGTCATGAACTGTCCCTAAAATGTTTTCCCTTAAAACACTTCCTAGTGGAAGATAACAGTATAATCTTTTTTTGGAATGGCTTTTCCACAGCAGTTCACTTTAGAGTGTGAAGCCTTTACTAAATGAGTGACAGGAATCAGGTTCCATTTCTCTTCAGACCTTGGATCCACCCCCTGACATTTTCTGTACTGTTTCTTGAATTACCTCCGAAGTGAATACACTCCTCAACGATTGTCTGTAAGGTACTGTTGAGTGAACAGTACAGAATGATGTAATCTAGTTTTGGGAGGAATTCTAGGGTTTAAGGTGTTTTGGGTTCTTTCTAGTTAACCTATAATTTTTTTCATTAAATGTTAAAGTTGCCATTGAAAAGCTGTTTTTCCAAAATTGCTTGTTCATAAGTATTCTGTAGCCAGAGTGCTAGTTTCAGTTTACTTCTCCATGTTTGTAAAGAAGCGTTTTAATTTTGATTAATCTAGTGGTTAAAGAATCTTTTATTTTTAAAATTGATCAGATGAGTGGGATTCTACATCCTAATGTATTTTTGCACAGAGCTAGAGATTTTAATACCGAGATCTCAGAGGACTTTGCCTGTTAACTCCTCCCATCTATTATATGAAATTCAGCTTCTGCTTGATCAAGATGCCAGATTGAGTGCTAACAGAGCAGTGCATTTAATTGAATAAACATTATCTGTACATGCTATTGTTTTATAGAAGCTGGAGAGAGATGCAGCAGGTCATCAATTACAGCTCACATGAATATGGTGGAGCTTGTAGCAAACCTTTACTTTAACCACTTCTTCATCTTTTCTATTGTACCATTCGTGTGTCCCCAAGAGAGAAGGAGATTTGTATTGCTTTTGTAGTTCTTGCAAATTGCAGATTTCCTAGACATTTTGACTTCAATGCTTTCCTGTATTGTTCTGTTACAAGTCAACGTATTTACTAGAATTGTATCTGTTTAAAACATCCCTATGATGATGCCCATTGATCTTCCAGAGGATTAAACACCAAATGAACTGTCTGAAACAAATTAGTCTGAATATGTAGGTTTGTACAAGGAATCAGTTACTAATAGCATTAAACTTTCCATGTTTCAGCAACAAAGCATTTGTCACCCAAGATACCTGTTATCAAACTGTCAGAAATAACTTATAAAAGGTAACTGGTAATATTTAATTAGAAATACATCTTTTAGCAGTGCGGGATGTTAAGAAAACACTGCACAGATTGGATTTGGAAGCTGGGTAAGGTTGGAGCCTATAAGCATCTCTTGGAGATCAACTAAAAATCAGTACACTCAAACAACTAGCTGAGTCTGATTATTGAACAAGATTCAGTTGGAACAAAGGCTTTAAGTAGGATAAATTATTTCACTCCTTGAAGTAGTGAATCTGTACACCAGATCCAGTTTCTCATTTTATGAGACGAGACGAGACATCAGGACATCAGAGATGTCAGTTCCGGATTGCTTTCTGTCCTGTTGTGGAGGAGATTGAGTATATTTCTCAGTATTTGATACCCACGTTTTCATAAAACTTATGCAAAGTCAGGATGTGAGTCACTTCATTTTGCATTCTTTCAGTACTGTACAATCAGTATCTACAACTGAATTTAATGGCCTGTGCACATAAGCTCCAACTCCCTTTGGTGTCTGCACCACGAAGGGCTTCCTATCCTTTTTTTAGTTATACTTCGAAAATTGGATTACTTCAATTTAAATCTCCTACAGTTTTTTTTTTTCCTTATGAGTTCTTTCAGCCTATAATACATGGTACCTTGTACTCCTGCATTCTTTTGTGACATTTTTCCAAGCTAATTTGAATTGGATGTTTGAGGTTGAGTTATAGATACAAAATCATGTGTATATCCAAGTACCTTTTGTACTTTTTTTTTGTCCAAGTAATCTTGATAAAATGGCACAATTTGAACACCCAGATCAGTCCTCAAATATTGTGTTACTAGCTTAAGTCTGCTTTTTCTGCTTTGTAGGATCTTCAATGAATTTTTAATTTGCAAGGTTTTTGTGAAGTATAGCTGTAGTCTGAATCTACTTTAGATTTGGCATGCAAATGTAGTTCAGTACTAGTATATCCTCTGGCTTTACAAAGAAATCTTAACATTGCTCTCTTTGCGTAGTTGGTTGAGTGAAGAGATGGCATTTTGTCCTGGAACATTTTGCAGATTTCTTTTGGAATTATGCCGAATACCTGCATCTCTTTCTATCTAATTAAGTGTTCCCACCTTCTGCGTGTAGAGCTCTAATCCTCTGTAGTGAACTCTTCACTTCTGACAAGGGTATTGTGCGCCTGGTGGGGAAAACTTGTACAGTAGAACTTGGCCCCGTCTTGTGCAATGTTCCAATTAGAATAGGCTAGGAGTGTGCATGGATGTATTTAAATTGGAGCTGAAACTATTCTGTAAATGTTGAGCTTTCAGTGCAGTTGCTGATTGTGGTTTCATTAATCAACATTCATGTGATGTTTTGTATTTTATATATATAATTTTAAGTTGTGAGAATGTAGAACAAGCCACCCAACCAAAGCCCCGAATTCGTTCAAGAAACAGACAAGATCCTCAGAGCAAGTAGTTATCAAACTGTACCAATGGGCTGAATGGCTACAGATTGGAGGGAGCCCTTTTTTTTTTGTCTTTACGTGATTTTTGTAGCTTCTTTCCTCTAATGCAAAACTTTTCTAGAAGCCAAACGAAATTCCAAGCACAACTCAAATCTACTTCATATTTTGTTTTGACTATTCTAGTCCTTTGAATTCTTAATCAAGTGCAGGAAGCTTTGAAACTCAGCCCATGCATTTTAAATTGTACATTATTCTACTGTGTTCCCAAGTGGCGTAATTGCTACAGGACTCCACTGGAATGGCAGGCACAGTCAAATGGATCCTAGGGATCTCTTGTGGAGTTCTGAACTATGCCGTGGTCCATTTTGTCCTGGCTTTCTCATGTAATATTACACTGGCTCAACACTGTTATACAGTAGATGGGCTGATTTGAGAATGACAACAATTCTTTGAAGTTTCACACAAAAAAAACAGCCGTCTTGAAAGCTTGTGAGGATCACACTCGACCAGTTTCCCTTGTGGCATTGCAGTGTGAGAAACAGTTTTGCCCTGATCATGGCACGTTTTCTCGGATCTTCTTGTTCTATTTGTCTGTGGTATATACTACATTCATCTTGGAACTGGAGATTAAAAAAGTTCAGGGCTCTGAAAAGAAACCACTGGAGGGAGAACTGAACTGATGTTGCCATAATTGTGCAGGTTTGTGTTACCAGCCTTGCCCCCATTGTGTTGCAGGTGTCCCCCACCCTCGGAGCGACAGGTTCGACTCGAAGCGGTGAGAGAGGTGTTCCTGGCAGCCTACAGCTCCACGGTTGGCTTGAAATCGACCGCTCCCAGGCCGTCTGGAGCCATCTCCGGCCTCCTGGAGCAGTTTGCACGGGGAGTGGGACTGAGGGGAACGAACGCCATCGTCTGATACAGTGTCTCGAAATGGATCCAAACGAACGGCAAGACTGACCACAAGCCAGTGCCAAGCTGAGGCTGCATCTTTTTGTTTCATTTTACTGAATGTAAAGCAGCCTGATAATTTTAATTTATACGTTACTTCTGTTTGTGTGTGTGTGTGTAGGGAGATGAACAGTGTTATTAAAGCAAAAGGGAAGGCTTCATCACCAAGCCAATAAACCTTCAAGAAACTCAACACCCATAAGAACAATGTAATGTTTTTATTTTATTTCTACAAAAGCACAATCTTTAGAGAAAACAAAGTGATAATGGTTTAAAGGTTCTTGGTAAGATTCATTTGAAAGGGTGATTTCTAAGGGACATTCCCCTGGAGTACAGTGAATTTGTCCATGTACCTGTTTCTTAAAACAATTGAAATAAAAAGGAAGAGAACAAGGTTCGCTGACATGTTTAAGTAACTGATGAGCTCTCCCGATGAACAAAGTTGTTTTCAAAAATTGTTGGCTCGAGATGGCAAATGACTTATTTGTATGAAACTGGAAAACGGTATCAATGGGGAAAACATGAGCAGCTTTTGACTTTTTTTTAATGTACCTCTTATTGTTGCCTTTGGGCTTTAACTCAAGTATATTTCTATACAAAGCCCAGAATAATTTTAAAGGGTTTGGCATTAGGCTGTGATGTATAATGGGAGATATTTGGTTTTAAGCTTGTAAGTTTCACTTCTGTAATGAAAAACCGTGGCTGAGTTTTCCAACACTTTACTGTTGAATATTGAGACTAAATGGGACAATTTATTCCATAGCCAGACCTTTTGAAGTAATCAATTATTTTGTGCAGTTTTTTACAAAATACTGTAACTTACTGTAAAATACTGTTTCATGAAACATTAGGGTAAAAATGTTGGATATTGCACCCGTCTACAAGAGTTGTTTTTTTCAGTAAGAAAGTATGGCTTTCATATAGTAAGTCTGTTTTTTCTTCTTTAATGTTTTTATTAAAAGCCCCTTGTGTGAAAATCAAGTTTTAGACTTGTTGGATTGCTTCTGGATGTGTCCAAGAGATTACACTTAATTCAAGGAGATTTGACAGCCTTCATCTAAGTCAAAGTTTAAAATAGAATTCAAACAGTCTGGGAAATTGTTTTTAAGAAATCCTTTCCTCTAACTTCTGTTACTTCTGAAATAAATTGATGCCTTGTGCAAAGTTAAATTCACCTTTTGTTTCTCTTGATTCTTCTGAATGAAAGAAGTGGCAATTCTAATTGGTGATTTTTACTCCTGTTTTAGTTAAGGCCTTTTCGGACTCTAGAAACTCAAATCCTAGGGGGTTTTCAAATTCATACTTTTCAGAAATTTGTGGAGAGAAAATGCAGATATGTCTAAACTTTATATGCATGAGGAATTGCAAAATGAGTACAGATTTTAACAAGTTTCCTTTACAAGCCCAATGTTTTTGCATTGTCTGGATTTGGCATTACAGTTTCAGAACCCACTTATTGTAGGTTCTTCAGTCTAGTTAATGGTTACATGTAAAAAAAAAAACTTTAACAATGAATACAATGGCACAGAGTGTAAGATGGTTGTGGAAAAATCATTTTGTGACTTGTTTTTCTCTTCAATTCATTTGTGAAATAAAAACGTCAATATTTTAATGACCCATTTCAGTGTTGGCTTTAATACATATCCTTGCCATCCATCTATGGAACTTTATTTTTCTAGGATGAATTGAGGTTACCAGTGTTTAAATTCAATTCTACTTTTTGCTTTTTTCTAAAAGCCTTCTGAAATTGCTCTATCAGACAATAGTTTTTTTTTTTAGTTTAATAGTGACAGACCTATTTATCAGAGCAATGTTCATCTTATGCCCTTGAAGGGACAGTCACAGGTACTGCTATAAAGTGAGGGCAGCTTAATCCTGCCTATTTTTATTCTAATTTCTTTCATTGGCTACTCTGCACCTGGAGTTTTTTTAAAGCTGCAAAACGTACATAAAGATGCTTGTTCTTTTAATTTGGAGGTGTTATCAAGGTAGTTATGTATAATTTGTAACTATTACACATGACACTTGTAGTATTAAATAAGTCAGTCAGTGGACTTTCTTAGAGGCTGTGAAGAACTTTAAGACCTTTGTGTTGAATATGGTGTAAGGTGTGTTGCACTGAGGCCTTACTTCATTAAACATTGCTGAGGTGTGTGTGGTAGGTGGACAGAAGTTGTTGAAACAAGATTGAATCTCTACAGCTTTTATTCTGATTGCTGGTTTGCCAAAAATTACTTTTTCACCTCGGAGTCAAAAGAGACTGAACTTTTCCCCAAACTTAATTTAGTCTTGGACAGGAATATAACCATCTGGATGACACTGCTGAACTCCCGTCATTTAGGAACTTTGAAATATGGAAAAGAATTAGCATGAAGTATTGATTTATATGAAACCTGATTAATAATTAAATAAAATGCAATGCAGGATTCACACTCGTTGCCAAAAAAACAGTTATACCCTCTTGCTAACGATAACTAAAGCATATTCTGAAAATTGACATATCTATAGCATTTCATTATCATATGTTCATGTCAATTAACCCTAAAAACATTAATCCTAAAAGGATATTGTTTGAGCTTGTATTTCATTGTCCTTTCAGCTCATTAAATATTTCATTGGGCTGTTGTTTTCTCGTCACAGCTAAACTAATAGTTATTTGAACCCTTAATCTATTCAATATGATTAATTTAGCTTTAAAACATACTGGAGGTTTCCTTTTAACTATTACATTTTATAAGGACTTGAACATCACCACCCTTCAAGTAGATGAAAATGTTCCAATTAAGCAACTTATTAAAGTTTCAATTAAGTAATCAGCAGATGTGGGAGACCTGAGGATAGGAGTTCAGCAGTTGAATATCAGCTGGGATTAGCAGCTGGCATTAGCTTGTTTGCAGTTCCCAGCTTGATTGCCCTATTCTGAAGGCTGGGAATCACGGATATTGCCTTTCTGTATTGAAACAGCTGCCTAGGCAGAAGATGCAGATGATCAAAGTAGTCCTAATAATTTCCGGAGGTTAATAAATTTAACTGTTAAATCCTTAAGACCACCATATTCAACAGTGACTTTGCCATTCCAAGTGAGGTCGTTAAGATAACCTCAACAGGAATGGACATATAGACAAAGAAAGATGAACATGAAAGAATGAAAAGGAAGAAAAAGGAATTACAACATCATTTGGTTTGAATCATTGTCTTTCAAGTCAAACTTCAAACTATATTCTGTCTAGGTCATCTGAATGCTGGTAATCTGAGCATATAGTCAGTTTGTTGTCTTATTTATTTGGAAATTCTAATTACCTTTATCGTAGGATCTGCAGTTTAAAAATGTTCCTTCTATTTTACTGCTGCTTCTCTTTAGAATAGGAAAATTGGTTCCCATTCACTTGTGGGCATCTGTGTAGGGAGTGTGATTTAGTCCTGTGTACGATGAGGTTGTAAGTTTTCTCTCTGTGGTCTGTTAAAGTGTTTTGGATATTACAACTGTAGGGTCACTCTTCTATGTCTATGGAAGACAGGGCTCTAGAACTCTTAGAATTGTACATATCTTATAGGGTAACCATTGTATGTTTTGTAAGTTTGTGCTAGTGCTATTTATTGTTAATAAGTATTTGCCTTGTCTAAGTTTGGGCACTATAACCATTCTATTATCTGGCAGTGCCAGAGAAGTAAAAACACCTGCTGTGTAATGCTTGGTAATCCCTCACCTTGAACAGAGAAATTATTCATTATAATTTGTTTGCATAGCAAGGTGGTGTCAGGATGTAATTATTATATTGATTCCATAAACTCCCTATTTTGCAATTATAACATCCCCTGTCAAACACATTGTCAAGCCTGTTATAGTTGCACACTTGTTGCTTCTATTGTTCATGATGTATAAATCTCTAGAACCCCAAAGCAAACAAAAATTCTTAAACCAGCCTGACAAATATGTGATTGATTTAACACCTTTACATGGCGCAAATGTACACAGCAGTGTAACAATATGATAGACTACCATTTCAGTGACCCTGTCTCAAAAGGTTACTCTAAGGAGAATATTAAGAGTATACTCAATGTGTTTAATGGTATGCCTCATTGTTCAATGGATGCTTATATTATTTTATTCAAAGTCAGTTAATTTGCAGTTTGACCAAATGAGATTAAAGGGTTTAGTGAGCTGTCAGAAATAGACTTAAATGCTGTAGGCTGGATTTGTCACATACAGTACAACACAATTTGTGGAGGGATGTATGATACTGACATATTTACAAGAAGTAGGATTCTGACTTGCCAAAAGTGTGAGTAATGTTTTCTTTCACAAATGTTTATTAATTTCTGAGACCAAAAAAATATCAAGACTATGCAGACTACAAGCTCACACAGAAAGAAACAAGAGGGGGGGAAACCTGAGGTTTTTGTACTAGCAAAGTGTGAACTAATTTACTTCCATAAGCACAATCACTGCCAATGAATGCAACAATGTACAATTTAAACTGCAAAGCTATTTTCATATTTCATTGTTAGAGAGAATCAGCATTGTTGAGTGCATTTCAAACTGCAATAAAAGCAAAACGTACACAGTAACTTGTAAGACCTCCAATTTACATCACAAAATTGCCAAGTATACGCAGAGCCACATTCTGCGATTTAGAACGAGGCAACAAAGGTTTCGGTGATGTGATGCTGCCCTACAGTATAACATTGTAAACAAGCAAGCTTGTGAATACTGTACATCTCTTTTAATCCAATAGAAATATTGCTTTCTATTTTGAGACCGTTTTGCCGACAAATACTACTTACTTGTTAACTTTGCATGGATCATTCCTGCGGAGAAATGTCTGCACGACCTATATTTCCTTGTAAGTCACATTACATTAGTCATTGTGGAGACTAGTGAGCAGGAAGGGCCACATCACGTCACAATTCATGGGACCTCTTTTTTTTTTTTCTATTACATCAGTGAATTTATTTTATCACTGAGGTTTAATAACCAGTCTGAGAAATTGGAACTGCACTTACCATTTAGGGGTATCTTAGTCTCCACCCAGCCCCATAAAATGTTTTTTTAGTGGCAGTTAGACCTACAAAGAAAATAAATTTTGCCTGATGATTAATAGTAGCTTGAGAGCTGTCATTCAGGAAAGTTTGGGGCACCACATACATGCCAAAACACATTAGTCATGTACTGTATAGCCTAAAGCACTTTATCACAGGACACTCCTAAAACACACAGGAAAGTACAAACTTAGTCCTGATAACATCAATGACAGAGATGTTCAGGGGCTGTTTTCATCTTAAACTGCCAGTATGGTGTTGCATATTTTATGTACAAGTTTAAAATGGATTTACTGGTGTGCTACAGGGGTAACATGATGGAGCAGCAGTTTGCATTGCTGCCTCACAGGACTGGGGCCCTGGATTCAATTCCAAACCTGCGACTGTGTCTGAATGGAGTTTTGTACTGTATGTTTTCTCTGTGTTTGCATGGGTTTCCTCCCACAGTCTATGCAAACACTATTAACCGGTAGGCTCATTGGCTTCTGAGAAAACTGGCTCTGATATGAGTGTGTGTCTGCGTCTTGGTGTGCCGTGCGAAGGATTGGTGTCCCGTTCAGAGTGTAGCCTGATCTGCACCTGCTTCAAGTCTGAATTGGAAGAAGCAGGTAGACTGTGGATGGATTGTGAACTACATTTATCTAGCAAAATAAAATTGATCAGTACTACATCCCAGTCAGGACTATCATCTAGCTTGTCTCCTTATTTACCCTGTTTAAGTTAACTGGGAAGGACTTGATTTTAGAAAAAATGAAGAAAGTCATCCAGTATAGAGTAGAGACTAAGTAGAGATGAACTCTTGAGAAGGGTCAAGACAGTGACTCTGTGAGGGAGAGGTGTTTTCTGTTTGCACCTAAGACAACTGTCTTTCTGCCACTAAAGCCTGGGATTTTCCACACCCCTGCATTCAATCAGAGAGAAACAAAACAGACTGCTGGATGCCAAATGGCATGTTCCTGTCCTGTTTAGTTTGTGTCTGAAAGACTTCAGACAGTGTCCTGTGCCTAGTGTGTGTCTTTGATATGTTAAAGTCTCGCCTACATTTAATGTAGAAAGTGTAACTACAGTCAAGCGAGCATATTTACTGAGTGCTGTGCTATGCTCCACTTCAGCTGATTGAATAAAAGATCTCTGTTTGACAGTCTCCTAACCTGAGTGAAGACTGCGTTTTCTTTGACACACTGAAACAACTCGATCAGTCACTGTGCTGCAGGGCATATCAATGTCCCATGATATAATAACACCAATAAGCCCAAAGAGCTGAGTGGAGTCTGAGATATATAAAATTGTCACCCTCAGGGAGTGTGCACATCTTCCTCAGATCATCTCCAATGTGCAAACGTTACATTTGTAATGAAACTTTATTAGGCCTTTTGATGGGTGAATTCACGCTGTGTATCCTCCTGGATGAAACAATATAGGTATTTATAATATATATATAGACATTAATAAACAGCTGTTAAGAGAAAGAGGTAAGAGTAATGTAACAGAGATGTATTCAGTATATTCCCTGCATCATCAAACTGAATAATGTCATGAAACAAGTCAAGACTGTGAATTGTAAAGCAGGCTCTTATTTCAATGCAGGCTTGCAAAAAAGATCAAATTTTAATCAGGCAGAGGGTTTGCCAGGCTGAAGGTGGGAGAGCTACAGCACACATTACATGTATTTATTGCCATACTTGAAAATGAAAAGAATAATAATAATTTTTGTGCCTAAGTTAACAACTCCATGTTAAATGACCATTTACAAACAAATTAATAAAACCCTTCCCTTCAAAATAATATTATTAAAGCATGAATGAGGTCTTATTGGATTTTGATATGCAGTGCATTAAATTCATTATGTATCATAAAACCTTTAAATCCAGTGAATAATGGCACTTACAAAAAAAATCATTGTGATTTAAGGCCACATACTGGTGCATGTAATTAAGCAATTGTTATGAGTAAGCACTCATTCTTCCATTTTCTAACTGCTTCTTCCCATTAGGGTTGTGAGGGAGCCAGAGCGTATCCCAGCAAGCAATGGGCACAGGGCAGGATACACCCTAGATGAGACGCCAATCCATCACGCAATGAGCGAATATCATTGTTTCAAATCATACTTTTTTATACTGGTTCTCATGTAAACAATGTATGAATTTGGATTCATCATCAGAAAGCTGTATATTTCTAGTAAAGAGTGTGGCTAACTGGAGCATATCCCAGAAACATAGTAGTCAAGGCAGGGCTTAATTCTAGACAGGACACCACGATTTCTAATTTAGAAATGCCAATTAACCTAGCTGGCATGTCTGAGAAGCCAAATGGAGCAAACTATGTGGATAACATGTACACTCCACATAGAAGGTTCTCCAAGCCAGAATGAATCCCAAAAATAACCATCACACCACTGTGCTGCCCTTGAAATTAATTCACACAATCAAAATGAATTGGAAATTAAAATGAAAAAGATATAAAACAGAGACCCATATGGGAAATTTACCTTGTCTTACATTTCTTTACTTTTATCCCGTGTTTAGTAATTTGATATTTGATGAGTTTCAGGCAAAATGATCTGCATTGCATTGACATTTCAGTGAATTTAAACATGCATAAGAACTCTGTAACACACATAATCAAAATAAGCACTGTTAAAATAGAATACAGTGATTTCTTTCTGTTTTAGTCATAGAAATTTGTTGTTTCTAACCATGAGGACAAAGTTTGAATGCAAATTGATCCCACCACATGAATGAGTCTAGTGGTAACTGTACAGTACATATACTCCACATGAAAATCAGAAACGTGAATCACTTTGGCCTGTCAGAATTCAGGACAAACATTTATCACCGTTACTTTTATTTGTGTTGGGCTGCATAGTAAAGATTACATGTCAGGCATCATCTAAGTCATTCTGTTATTTTATTTCTAAGATTGGTGTGTGTGTAGTTGAAAGGGGTGTACTATACGTGTGCCTTGTCTTCACTCCTCCATTTCACCATTTATCTTCATTTTGTTTTATTAATTATTCATCCTAATTCTTTAGCAACCCCAGCACAAAAAGGCAGTGAGCAATTTAACATATGCGTCATATCTAAATGCGGCAAATCCATGGTCAAATATAACGTTGGGTTTCATCTTCAGAAGATCTCTCCATCTTCTGCCAAGAAAAGGGGATTTCAGGATTTTTGTTTTGCTCTAAAGTCGTCTTCGTAAAGACCATTACGTTGTGGAATGTAATCTTGTCTGAAAGTATTTTGCTAATAAAGTCTATTCGGTATTGGAATCGACTAACCAGAAGCAGGACACTATTTTTGGTCAACTGTCAACGAAAATTAAAATAAATTTAAACTTTCCTACATAATATGATATTTTTTTTAAATAACTGTGTATGTACAGTTTGGAACGGTAAACAAATCAACAAATGTTATGAGAAACTACTTCAGCAAGATTAGTAATAGTTAATATTCCTGGACTCATATTGTACCTCCATACAATCGACAGAAAACAGCTATTTCTTACATATTATTTTGTTTTACTTTCCCCACCCATTTTGTTGCCAGCATGATCACTTTCTTATCAGTTGGTTGTCGGCTGTGGGAATGTCTTGTGCAAATAATGCAATATGAACTGGCTTTCCAGGTTGTCGTCCACACAACGTGTAAACGCATCGCTACATTTAATCAAGAAAGACAAAATATGCTATAACGCACAAGATTGTTTTCGCTCTTATTTTGCTCGGTACGAGTATTTGTTATACATATATAAACTCGTGGGTTATTATGCCCAGAATGTGGGTTATTGAAACTTTCCACATCCAGTGCGCACTCACCACAATCAAGGAATTTTACAAACGTTCCTAGACTCACGCGTTGTGAACATTTATACCAGTGAGTGAAACGTCTCTTTAAACTAAGTATTCCCGTACAAACAGCACTATTGCACACAGAATACGCTTTAAAAACTTCTAGACATCTTAGAATGTTCTAAGACCAACTCGTCTCAGCTACAGTAAATCGCTCATCGGTCAGCTGGCGCAAAAAAAGCATTTAAATGTGTCGTTTTATCTTTATAACAAGGGAAGGATCTCTGGACGTCTTGTAGACGAAGTCTACCTCTCGTTTTAAAATAAAAAAAACCCATCTGAAGTGAGTTTCTCGTGTGAAACTCTGTTTTCCTTTTTAAGAACAGTAAAATCTATTATTTGTGTACTCTCTCACCGCTATTACAGCATAAGCTGTACAGCATTAGATTAATGATAGAAAACTATTTTTTAAGAGCAAATGATATGCCAAAACTGCATTTTAATTAACCCCCTCTTAATTAATGCACATGCCTTTCCCATGCATAAAGAAACGTGTATTAGGTAGTTATATAATGCTCATTTCAGTAGAATGGCTGTAAGGGATACAGAGTCACCAGCCTTTTCCCCCCCAGCAGTAATGATTAAAGGAAGCAGTTATATCACGAACATTAATGAACACAGAACAGCCTTTGATTAAGATTATACAACAGAGAATTCTTTATTCTCTTCGCTTGTCCGAAACGAATCTTATATTAATTGGAAGTGTGGACAGGTGTTTTTTCGGTTGTCACGGCACTCGGATCTGACGGGCACAATAAAACTTCAGCATTCAACACTCGGCATCCAATGCCTAGCCTCTTTTTAGAATTTTTCATTTGCTGCTGCCTCCACCTGCCGACAGTTAAAAAAATGCATGACAAAGAATTCATCAGAACTGGAGCGCTGCACAGACTTCATATCCACTAGCAATGAAAAAGAATGAAAGCACATTGAGTTAGTCTTCATATATGGAACCTTTCAGCTGATACTTATTAAGTACTCGGTCACAAGCCTTCTATGAAAACGTGAGGATCAGAGTCCTGCGCGTCTTCTTCCCTTTTGATAGAAAGACGATAAAACTGTTGTAATTTAGATTAATTAAGAAGGCTGAGAATGGCGTCAATTGGAGACTTCGATCCTCTTCACTCCAGCGTTCCTGCAACTAAAATTGAAATCACCGTTTCGTGCAGGTAAGCGCGCATGATTTGTTATGTTAAGAAATATCACATATCAGCACTGACACGTTCCAACTGCTAGAAATAAAAATACATTTAAAAGAATCGCAGCAGGCTGCCGAACTTCAAACATTTAATCTTTTTTTTAAGTTGCAAACCGTGTTGCGATAAAGGCGATTGAGGCATTCAAAACAAGGGTGAAATGGGAAAGACGCTACAAGTGAAAAGACGTTAAGTAACTACAGTACGTTGGATGCACCCCACATACTGCGAAAGCATGCGTGGTGGATGTGTAATAAAAGCGTGTTTTTTCATGTTCTGTTAAATGTGGTCAACAATAAACACCTTTCCGCAATTTAATAGTTAAGCTTAGCCGTCATAAGCAGCTATTCCGTATCGACACTTGGAATACTGCTTTTGCGTGTGTAGGTCCGAGCGTATAAGTACCATTGGAGCGTATGAATAACATAAAATGCACTCACCTGCTAGTCATTTGGGTTGGGTCCTACATTTCAAGTCTAGAATATCTTTGGAGAGTTCTGCACCCAGTGGCTTGTGGCTTAGTTCCAGTCATTTGGGTTGATTTTCTCTCAATAGGGTAAGGGTGATTATTAAAAGTTTAAAAGCAGGAATTTGTCAGGTAACAAAATTCAGTTTTAAAAATTAGTCAGGTGAATTGTGTTTTCTGGAAGAGAATGACAAAACCTGATTTTAGTTAAGTAGACATTAACTGTGTTCTGCCTGGGCAGTTGTACTTGCAAATTAGGCATTGCAGGTTGTTGTAATGTGATGTACTGTACCATCAACCTTGTTATTTATGGAAAGAAACAATCCTGTGGTGTACCTATAGAGAGTGTGCATTTAGATTAGCAAACAGAGAAATTTGTTTAATAGGTGATGTTAAACTAAAACTAAATGCTCTTTTTTTCTGCTTTATTAGCAAAATGAACCCACAAAACCTGCAGTGCAACTGTAATTAGTGTCTATTTTGTTATTGTCTAATATGTTATCTTGTGGAAAAAACTTATTTGCCAGTAGGATCTAAGGAATGTCAGTTTATTGCAGAAAACTGAAATAGCTTTGCTTTTTAATTGTGCATTCAAAATAGTTCAGTATACTCAATATAGTTTGTAGTCTTTAATTTTAAAGCACTTTAGGTTATTAAGCAATACCTATCATAAAAAAATAACATTACTGTTGCAATACAATATCTATCAAGCACGAGAATAAGTCTAATAAAAGTGATTAAACTGTGTTAAAGAATATGTGGCATTTCTAATTTCATCATCAGTGTGTGTTGTATACCATGGTAAATTATTTTTTTTTAAATTACATTTATAGGTGATCACTTATCAGATTTGACTCTGTTCCCTGTTAATATTGAAATATAACTTTGCTATTTTCACATCTTTGTAGCTACCTTTTTTGAGTCGGTTGACTTATTGTCGAACCAACCAATAATTTTTGTCTTTTCTCCTGTACAGTATGCTTGATTTTTATCAGTGGGTGTGTGTGGAAGCAGTTTTGTTATAAAGCATTCCAGGAAGCTCTTCACCTTTCAGGTTTTGAGGGAATGAGAAAGGAAGGATCCGAACAGTATTTCGGTCTGAATGTGGAGTACGTTAGACAAATGGGCCATTGGTCTCAGTTTTATAGGCTTATGCAATGTGGCTTTTTTTTTTTTGAAACAAGATAAGGTTATTTGCGAGCAAAAAGAATTGTTAATGCAACTCAAACAGTGCTGTGGATTAGATACTGCTGTTGACTGTTTCATGCACAGTATGTACAGTATACAGATTGTTCCTAGTTAGTTGCTTCCTATATTCACATCTTTCCATCACATTTTAAATTGTTCTTTTTCTTTATCTTCTTCAAAGAAGCTATGACTGGAGGGTTAGTCTAACCTATCCTTATTTGAAGATCTGCAACCAATTCCATAAAATTCTTTAACCATTTCATTAATCATCTAGCTTCTTGCATCACTGGTTCTTTTTGTATCATTACTTTTAATGCAAATGCCAAAAGCCAAGATGGAATAGACCAGTTAAATAAGTACACCGATCTGAATTGCTCTTTTAAGGTTTTGGAAAACTACCCATTAACTTCCACGGTATTAAAGGTACCACGTGTGATGTTGGAATCTGAAAAAAGTCTATAATTTTTTATATTGTGAAGTTATTTTTTAAATGTTGGTATATCTACATCATATTACACGCTATTTGTTGTGTTTTTGTATTCGATAGCTAACAAATAGCAACACAGTGGCTAGACAGTTAGTGCTGCTGTCGCACATCTCTAGTGCTCTGTGTTTGGACATCTGTCTGTGTGGAGTTCACATATTGTTCCTTGTTCTCATTGGGTTTTTCTTGAGCTCTGGTTTGCTCCAATTTCCCAGAGCCATGTACAGTAGGCAAGGTTTTGATTGGTTATTCTAAATTGTTCGTGTCTGTGGCCCTGCAGTAGGCTGGCATCCCATCCAGTTTGAGAGCAGTCATGTGCTCTCACTCCAGCCTTGTGCCTTATGATTCCAGGACAGGACCCGGTTTTCTGTGATCAGAACAACTTGGGTGCAATGAATGAAATCCTTATATTCAGTTTTTTTTTTTCCACTTGTTTTTCAGCCATATGTGAAATTTTGAATTGCATCATAAAAAGGGAAAAGTCAACCTGTATCTTGACTAATATTCATGGACAGGAGAGGTTTATAATGAGTTACATAAAATTAATATAGTACCGTCCTGCATTGAACTTTGCATTTTGGCAATTTGAAGTTTTTACTTTCAGTTGCTTGACATTCATGCCCCTTTGGGGAATATCGGCATTATCATAAGCTTTTATAATAAAGCTATTGGTGTTGTATGGAACAGCATTCAAATAAAATTATTAATAATATACAGTAATATTTAAACCATAGTATCTCAAGGATGCTTTTACAAATTTGTAATTAGTAAATGCCCAATTAGTGTAATGAAAGCCATGAAAACCATAGATTTATTTTCAAGTTTGAATTGATTGCTAAGATACCAACAAGCAGATCAATGCATTTAGGCCACAGGTGCCGCTGAAGCAGGTCTTTGTGGATCCATCGCATGACTACCCATAATCAGACATGTATTTGACAAGCCAGACAGTTGCCAAATTCATCCCAGACAAGGCTCACATTTTCCAACAATAAGCTTGATTTCCTTAAACAGATGATTAGAATAACATTAAACACTAAACATTAAGAAACGCACACTTGCTGTCATACTGTACACAAGGAAGGTGAGGAACTTATTTTACTTAGTGGTGCATCTCTTCTATCATGTCCTGTGTTAGAAAAAAATCTTTTAAAAACCTGTTGTGACTTGGAGGTTGTTGCAAACTACCCTTGATGCTGGTACATTTAAATAAAGGGCTCTGTTTTAGCATCTTAAAAATTCCTGTTGGCGATTATTAGTAATCTTTATTTAGTGTGTTTATTTGTTGTGTTTCATTTCCAGTGTTACATGTATAAAGAAATCTAATTAATACAGTTTTTAGTTTTTATTACCACTATGTTAATAAACTCATCCAATGACAATGACTTTTATTTACCATTTTAGGTGCAGATATACACTGCTGTGCAAAATTCATAACATGTAGTATAGTGTTAATTGTTTTTCTCCTCAGTATTTTCACTTCTTTATGCATAAGCATTGTTTTGGCAATCTTCTACTAAAACCTCAGCCATTTTAAGATAATCATGATCTCTAAATTGAAGCAAAAATTAGGCATTTTAGTTTAATGGTTTTCATATTAATGAAGAATACCTTTTGCCTCATCATGGAAAGGCAAATGTTGCATCTCATTCAAACCATACTGTAGGTGACCATGCATGGGTCTGCATATAGGCACCTGAATCATCAGTGGTACACTGCTTCTCCAGCAGCTGATACCAGAGCAGTTGAAGCACCACCAAAGGTACAGTTAATGTCCTTGCTCTTCACAGCCACGACTTGTCACATGTCATGTGTTCCTTGAATGAGGCTGTGTGGTCTAAGGAGGTGGTTCCTTAATCAGACACTATTAATTTAATAGTGTCTTTTTTTCTTCTCTATTGTGCAAGATGTACTCTGCCAGTGAATAACCAAGAGCCAGCTCAGTTGGGAAAGGTGTGGACACATTTACTACTCATTCAGTTTCCACTATGTTCAGGATGATGTTACATCGGAGTAGACAGAATGTAGCATTATAAAGAATGATGGGCTGAAAATTTGTAATGTTTTGACTTTTTCTTACAGTATAATGAGTTTGCAAAAATGAATAACTTGATTCTATATCTGCTACAAATATGTACCCTGAGATGCAGTGCCATGAAAAAGTCTTTGTGAACTGATTTAATGTTCATTCACAAAATGGAATTTGTAAGAGAAAACTGAAAATCCTTACTTCTGATGATTTTGTCATGCAACTCTGTACAGTACATGCAAGCTTGTGCATGTATGGAGCTGCACAGTATGCAAGATCACTTCAGTCTTTATTACTTTTAATCATGATCGTTTGCCGTACCAGCAACAGGGAAATAAATACCACTTCCAATGGTATATGATTGTTCTAGATTATGTGTGGGCCAGATCAGGCTCAGTTTACTGCTGACAAATCATGACAAACTGTAGCACACAGAGGCAGGTGTTGCTGAAGATGTCCCCAATGGGATTTAAAATGGGTCCACTTTGGGGAATAATGAATGTTCTGGTCAGGAGCAGAATTTGTGGAGACTGACACTGCAGAAGGAGAGGCAAGCTGCATAGCAGCTCTCAGGGGTATTGCCTTCTGTAGCTTGTCATCACAGAGAGAAAATAAACAAGACTTGCTGCTCAATTCATTGATCGAAGTCAATTGAAACAGATGTAAGACTGTAATATTCCAACATTCCTTCGGATGAGGAAGGAAGCCTCCAAGAAAATCGTTAGGAGTGGAATTTGCATAGCACAGAACACTTTCAGACAGGAAATGTGTCGTATAATGAAAGATTAGTTTAATTACGCTCTATATTAATAGATTAATAGATTAATAGATGAGGTCCTGTTTTAGATGTATAATAAAGATGCCTCATTAGGGGGAAATCTTTTTCTCAATTAAACCTTTTATAAAAAATACTTTTCTTTTTGAACAGAACAAAATGAATACCATCTTTTATTCTTGACATTTTTCTTATTGATGATGTTTTGTCCTGTTTTTTTTTTAGCTCATAGTGAAAAACATAAGTGTTTGTGTGAAACATGTGATTTCATGCAGAATTTAGAGTTGAGTATCAATCCTGTCAATGTAGTACAATACGTTTTGGACGTGGCAGAGGTGGTTATTACTCGTTTTGAAACTTAAATCAATTTTCATTCTGACCTGGACATCATTTTTAGATGGCAGCTTGATCAGACACAAATGGATTGTGATGATGAGTGAGCACGGTCAATATCATCGCTTAACTACTGCAGTTCACGGTAACTATCACTTCTGAGAAATTTTATTTTTGGCATTTTGTCTTTTTATCAGTGACAAGTAGACAATGGTGTCAGTTATGCGCCCAGCTAGGTTTTTATTTCTTTCTTATTTACTGTAGCAACAGTATAAGCCACTAAGTCCATTGTAGGTCTTAATGTTGGGAAAATTACATTTACAGACCATTGTGACTCTGCCTTCTTCCTGAATTGCAAGAGCTGACTTTAAAAGGAAGTGGTAAAATTGACAGATCTGGGTCAAACAGTCCCCTAACACTGGAAGACCAAGCATTTCAGGCCTCTGAACATCAAGTCTGGCCATCACACAATCGACAGTGGGGATCTGTCACACAAATGAATACCCTGATGGAAGTATAGGTCCAAGCATTACATGATCATTAATTAGTACAGGAAACAATGAACAAGTTGTAGATTTAAACAGCAACTATGAAAATGAGACCTGATCTTTATTATGCTTGAACAACTAAAGATATTGCTGAATTAGAAGCAACCGTGTGTTAAATGTAGAGCAGCAGCACAACATTGCTTGAAGGGATTAAATATAAATTCTGTGGCATGTTTGGCATAGGTAGTGATCCTATGCCCAATGCAGAAGAGTGATTAAAAAGGAAAATCCTGTGGGGAGTAATAAGCTGTGGTTTAATTAATGTTTTCACAGTCTGAAACCAATTCATGGCAGCGTCATCATCAGTTTCTACATGCCTAGCTTTATTAGTACAGTGGTTCCAATTCTGCTGCTGGTAATTCAACTGCGGTCTTCAAAAAGTAATCAGATTTTTTATTACAGATGCCAAAAGAGTCTAGTAAGTGTGTTGCTGTTATGTGTGTTTAGCTCAGAGGAAACTGTTCTTTTAGGGATAAGATGAACCTTTTCATCGGCAGCTGTACTGTGAAATTTACTTTAAAGCATATGAAAGCTGGACTTCCAGAAAGGTCTGTCTTCCAGATTATTCACAGTGATTTTGTTTTCTAGAACCATGCCAGGCCAGATGTCCCATTGATTCATACAGAGGAACAAATTCCATTTTAAATATATTTATATAGTCATGCATTAAGATCACAGAAAAAAAATAAACTTTTTAGTGTGTGGTTATACAGTATGAACTCGTCTTACATCTGCTCTTCTAAAATCGAGGTATTTAACTAACTTCCACACAAATTGGGGAAAAAATAGTGAATCAGGTTTAAAGGTTTAATTATTTGTTACTGTAAAACTGCATAATATGTTTATACCAAAAGGTGTTCCATGCTTTTTAAAACTATTTATATTGACTGATATGGTTGGCCGAGCACCTGCAGTACAGCTTCATTTCATTGGTCGGAGCTAGCAGACTGTTATTAAAAGATATTTGGAGAGAATATTGAGAATCGGTATTGAGGGTTTCAAATGACCATTAGCAGCTGTGATTGGTAAAATTCAATTTCAAATATTTTTACTTGACTGGGTGATGTAAAGAGCACCACTGATGCGTTGTAAAGGTGTTTATAAACGGATTTCAAGGATTAATGGGATGTGAGGATGCCAGAATATGGAATGCAGTAAATATGTAATGCAAATTTACTACATAGCCTCAAATTAGTGCTTGATATCTATTATACTGAAAATTGCTTAATGCATGGTTGGATAACTTGAGTCCTGGACAGACATGATCCAGCAGGGTTTATTGTTTCTTTTTAGGTGTTCGAGGTTCTACGACTGAGAGCAGTTCCAAGCTGACCAGCGAAGGCTGTGGCTTGTTCAATCAATAATTAAGGCTCAAAAGATTTTACATTTTCATTCTCTCAATAAAACTTAATGTGTACTTCTTCTCACCTGGGAAAAGAAACGAGTTGCCCTTCTTCGAAATTCTACTAAATCTTCATGTTTTTGTCATTATGTCAGGCCTAGAAATCAATAGATGAAGGTTGTCCTGTTTTTAAAAAGAAAGCACAAGACATTGCTCTGCAGTTTTGTAAAATGTTGGTCCCGGTGAGATATTTACTGTGCTTAACCATACTTTTTTTTTTACTTCACCTTTATTGTTTCTTCCTGGAAATAATGAAATCTAATTCTGTTTTTGGGATACATTTATTTAGATATTTTCCTTAAGTGTCACTTCTTTCACCAGGAGAACATCAATGTAAGCAGTTTGCAAGACATTCTTTCATATTTCTTTAAGGGCATCTACATCTGGAACTGGAATAATTCTTGGTCCTCAGTTAGATTCGCACTCAGAGATAGATGTATTTGAACATAGAACTATGCAGTCTTTAAGATAAACATAGATAAGAATCTCCAATTTACTAAAATGTGCATCATTGAATATACATTAGGCACAGTTATTACATCTGGAACTGCATAATGTTTGATGCGATAACCTAATTACCCATGCCATAAAATCTTGCAAAAGCGGGAAGCACATGCCTTCTACTGTATATACACCTTTTGTTGTTCAATACCATTAAGTGTTGAAAGAAACATGTCCTGGATTATTCTACTCCCTGGTGAATGTTTTTTTTTTTACTTGAACTCATCTCAGAAATATTGCTTTATTGAGCGTTTCTGAAGCTGCAACACTGTTTACTTTGTGTTTATGGTAGCATTGGCTTCTGTGATGCAATTTGCTTGCATTCAGCTTTCTCAAAAGCTTATTTCCAGGGACGTGATTAAAACGGGAAGGATTGAATCATGTCTGTATTGGCTGCTCTCAAATGGCCACCTGTGCAAGATTAGATAATTAACAACAATTAAAGGACCGGACTTGATTACGTGGTGTAACTTTTTGTTCCTGCACACTTGTTTGTGCCTCACTGACTGGACCCTCTGTTAAAGGTGAAAAACGCCAGATCAAGTGCTGTTGTCATGGCCCTCTTACATTGTGAAATATATTTTTCTTGCCGCACCAACATCTGTACTAATATTAGGACAAACCCCCCTCCGCTACCCATCATTAGAAGGCAAGATTGGTTCTTTGTTAATTCCTATTTAGAATTCCAGGTATGGGTAAGGCAGGATTATATCCTTCACAGGACATCAATGATGTTAGCTGAGGTATTGCAAACGAATTCCTGTTCTACATGTGGTTTTGTCTTATTTAACAAGCTTGTAACTTGTATTACTTGTGTTACTCTTTCTTGCTGTAAGATTTAGATACCTCTCATAAGATTTGTTACATACATGTAGTGATAATGTGGACATTGGTTGCTGTATTTAATGACGGAACGAAAAACAGGTTTTTATGAAATAGTGCTGCTTACTGTGCATTCATTAATCATCAGAAAGGCAGGTTTTTATTGCTGGCTGGTCTAACACAGATTTCTCTTTTTAACTTCCTTTTTTCTGTCTTGTTTCCATAGGAACCTTCTGGATATGGACACATTCTCCAAGTCTGATCCTGGTATGTAATGCATATTTTTAAAGAGTAGGGGTTAAATGTCAGTGCCTTTATGTATAAAGGTTTCCTTCATTAATTTGGTTGCTGGGCTGTCAGATCTAAGACTATTATTACAATTCTTTGTTACAGAGGTTTGCTCAGGTCATGAGTAAATTGGTTCTTACATTTCCTTGTTAGATTCCATGGGATAAAATACTTAACTGAGAGTACAGATAGTATCCCGTGGCAATCTTCCAGAAAACCCTTGAAAATAGAAATACTGTAAGCCCAAGGTCATGTACTGCATCAAACTGACACATTTTTTATTTTACGAAAGGACAAGTAGAAACGAAGGCGAGTTTATTTAAAATGGCACTTTTGTGGGAGCCTGCTATCAAAGCTATCAAACCATGTTGTCAAAGCTAATACTCCTTCTCCTTTCAAAAAAACAGCTGGATCAGATCCTTGGATCCATTACCTACTGTCAACCACATGAAGTAAATGGGCCGAATGACCTCATTAAGTTTACAGTCCTTTTGGATTCCTTCCAGGATAGAAAGTTCATCTAGGATATGGCTATATGCTTTTAGCCTTACCTCTCCTTGATTTCAGCATTTCTTTCTATATAATCACAATTTTTGGCTTTCTATTCTGTTTTCTACAATGTGCAGCTTGAGACCTTGATTTATTAGTCAATGTGAATGGGTCCCTTAGACAGTTTTCCAGCTGTCTGTGTGGTGTTTACAATGTACTTGCATGACAGATTACATACCTGTTTGCATTCAGATGTACTGTGCCTATTAATATGTTTGATCTGTTTCTAACTGACTGCTCATATGCTCTCGGGGTGATGACTACCCAGAATCATTTCTTGTCCCTGACAAATTTACCAAGTGTGTCTCTATAGTTAGCAAAATAGGGAGTCTGATTCTTAATCTAAAATTGCTCCATTGAATACGTCTTACAAATCTTAAATTAAATACCTTGAAAATATGTATTTGTTCAAGTTTATTATTATAAGGGAAATGATTCAACACCCACAATTTAATTTTAAAATGTTTCAAATAGATTGTATGCAACTCTCTTTATTCCTTAATTACATATTAACTTAAATATATTAGCTGTGGTGGTTTGGACTACTTTTATTTTTCTTACGGTCCCTGTTCCCCTATTTTATGTTTGCAACTGTATATTTTAATTAATAATATATTAAGCTGGGTTAGTGTAGTAGTATTTGATTACAAGGATCTATGTAACTGAAATCCCCCAGTTTCTTCCTAGGGCAATATATATTTCTACTATCATTATTTACTATAAATCATAATATGAATATTGAGTTTTTAAACTTGCCTCTATTAGAAAGCTGTATACTAAGAAATCAAATTGTTTAAGAAGGGATAGCCAAATGATATCAAAATAAAATAAAATGATAGGTGAAATACTTACATTTTTACATCTTAAACACAATATCCAAAAAATGTGCAGAGGTCAGGACTCATATTGAGAAAGCTGATTGGGAACCTGTATTTAAAGTTGTTTCTGCATTCTTTTACCTGTATGTTCAGACCAAAAGCACAGGGAAGTGTTTTTTTGGAAGGATTTCCATCATTAATTTATACTATTGATGTGTCTTTCAAAAAATCTTGCATCAGCAGTGAAGTTAAATATTGGGTAATTGGTTAAGGAATTATGTTTGTGTACAGCAGGAGGCATAGTGTAATGCAGGGTACAATTTGAAACATAAGGGAAAACTCAGTTCAAATATAAGCTTTAGAGAATGGTGCTGTATTTTAGCATTATAGCTTCATTTGAAGTTCTCAAGTCAGGAGTAGTTGGTAGAGTTGTGAATTGTTCTGTAAATGATTTGGTAAAGCTGTCACAGTTAGTACCACCTTTGGTTATAATGCAAAGATAGTTATTGATACTGTTGGTTGCCCTTGTGAGCTATTACAGTATATCTGAGAAATATGCATTTGTTTGCGAAATACAATATCAACAAGTCATGTGGAATATGAACACAGAAGCAGATTACATTTCTTAGTAAGGTATATTTTCTATTAATAATTAAAATATTTTTGTGAAGTGAAACGATTTCTGTATTTAATTGTTTATCATTTGATACTTAATGGTTTGGTTTACAAGTTATTTTCGTTTGGAAACATAATTGAAATGAAGTTACAAGTTGTTCAGGAAACCTTTTAGGATTCTAATTTGAGCCCCTTCTCTAAATGTCATTTTTTTTTTTTCAGGTAAATAGATAACCTTTTACTTGTTCAATCACATTGAAGATGCTCATATTTTAAAATGGATTGTAAATTGTTTTCTTGACCAAATTGTTTTTCAAAACTTGCTTTTGAGTTTTAGTAGTTAACTTATCATTTTTAGTCTAGAAAATTCAATTTTTACACTATTTGCTTTAATGTATCTCAAACACTGAGACCTGCACACTACTATTAGTATCACAGCTTTAAGTTGATTAATGTTATCATGACTGGATGTGATGCATAAAAAAGTGCAACAATATTAAGATCACCCTCCCTTCAATTTCCATCTGTTGGGTTCTCTTCCTAGTGTATATCAGGTCATATCATAGTCAACCTTGGCTTTAAGCTGAAACCTTTAGGAAATTTAATTTAATTTTAAAGTTAGCCTATTTTACAGTGAACAGACGTGACATTTAGAAAGTCAGGCAGTAGTGTGATGAACCATTTTCTTTGCAAAATGCTCAGTAGATGCTGGTGAGCTTTGACCGCTGTCAAGTGTGTCCCTTCGTGAATTTTAAGTCTTGCTATCCTCTAAAGAGAGATCCATGACTGATATATTGGAGTACTGCAAAATCAAACAGATTAGCGTCAGGTTTTCTGAAATAGATAATGACCTGGAAGCTGGTGTTCCAGACATCAAAAGTCAGGAATTAACTTTAAAGGAGAATGCTCTATTCAAGCACGGCCTTTTATCTGAGAGTTCACATTCAAAAGCAACCTGTTCATCAGATCTGTCACACAGGCCATAGACAAGAGTGAAAGCTTGTTACTCTTCCAAAAATAAATTGTAGAAAAACCACCTGTCTCTGATGCTGTACTGCACGTGGTCTCCATTTATAAAGGACTCTGCTTCTGTATTTTCTTCCAATAATCTGTTTCGGCTGAAAGATCAAATTACTCCTATCCACCTGACTTTTCTTAATAGCTCTCTCTAACAGTTACCAGGTTCTACCGTCCAATTACTGTGATTTTTTTTCATCTTTAATATCGTAAAAGCTGCTTTTAACATACCAATGTGAAAAGAAATCTGAGCGTAACATGCCAATCATCTGGTGATTGTAAGATCTTTTCAGAAAGTGAATAAAAGTATTTTGGGGGTTTTGGAGCAACTATGAATTTACCCGATTTTCACATTTCCTTGTAAATTGCATTCCTTCTATATTGCAAGCCTCCTTTTACCAATACACGAATGTTCCCTTAAGATAAATATTATAACACCCATAAACCATTTTCTAAAATGCTGAGTAGACCTTTCATTAGAAAGAGGATGTTTGTTACAAGCAAAAGAAACTGAAAAACAGGGACAAAAATGAACTGATTTTTTAAATAAAAAGTCTAAAATTTAAGTATTCTAAAAAACTTTTGGTTTAGTTCTAAAATTGGGAGATTGTATTCCCTTGAGGCCTTCCTGCAGCTGAAAATCTCGGGAAATCGAATAGTTTGGTCTCTTGAAATTGACTTAGATGATACACAGGTTACCTCCAGCTTATCTGGGCATCGATGAAAATTCCCAGGAATAGCCAACATTAAAGACACCTTTGTTTTAAAGAGACCTTAAATCTATTCATTAATGTCATACAACTGGTACTGTGTCTTCTATCTCCAGATCTCACACAGGTCAAATTCTCTGTTTAAATCAGCTTGAAAATAAAGGCTGAATTGGTTGGAATTTTCAATTTGAGGTTTTTGTTGTCCACCATGGGGAATGCAATTCATTAAGTCACCCCGTTGAAGACCCCCCCGTTGAAGACATTGCAGTTACTTCAGGGAGTTTTTAATGGAACATAGCCATCATCTCATTTAAAGGTAGAGGATCTTCTGTACTGGAGCCTTTGCAGCAGTCACTTTCTATAAAGTATGCAATCTGTCTGCCATGAGCTTAAAGACACAGCAGTAATTTCCTAAGCGATCACTGATTTATTTATTTTCCCCACTTTTCTTTGTGCAGAGATGAACAATGTCCTTGTGTGCTTCACGCATCAGCAAGTATATCGGCAGAGGCATGTTTATGGGACTTGATGGGGTTATTTCCTTATTGTGATTTTAGATCCCACATCGTGTGGGTGATGCCAGTCACATAGCAGAGATGCCTTGCAGTAACAGTAAGGTTATGCACTTAATGAGGAAATTTTGACCTTGATGGCACAAGGAGACTTCAGAATGAAGCTGATTTATGCCCTGCTCTTGCATCTTCAAGGGCTGTCCTTAATTCCAGACATGAACTAAATATACCCCCTCAGAGGCTTTCTTCACAACTATTCAAAGTACAGTATTTGATTGCTAGTACTACAATGAAAGGGCTAATTAATTATTATTTTTGTGCAGTTGGTGTTTCACACAGCTTGTTCACCAGGCAGGTAAACAAAGCAATTACATAGCCATAGATGTGGGGGGAAAAAACCTAAAGATACATTTTGGGTAAAAATAACGTTTTGCCTTAATGTGGTTTTACACTCAAAATTACTAGTAATTGTCAGCAGATCTGCATATTATAATTAAAAGCTAGCAATACTGCTGAATTCCACATTGAGTAGTACTACTGTAGTTACAACTGTATGTCTTTAACTGCTGAAGTCAATATCAGTTTAACAAAATTTTCCTTTATGCTGCGTTAAACTTAGACGTACTGTATGTCTGAAATCTTTATCAGATTTAGCCGTGCAATACATTTTAAAACTATCCTCACTTTTTGTATTGAAGGTTGTATAATAACCAGACTTTATTGGATGGAGTCTGACCTCCCAAGGTCACTTTAAAGTAATTTTTCTTGAGCAAAATCTGAGCAAACAAAAGACGAGTGTTTTGTGAAGAAAAATCAAAACCCTTACACTAGCATGACTTTGTTAAAAAGGGTTTGTTGGAGCTGACGTTGGAGTCTTCATAGGGCAACACTTTTTTTTTCTGGAAATGAACCAATTTTAAAAAGAAAGCAACAAACTGTGCCTTTTATACCTGTAAAAATAATACGGCGTTAAACTTGATAAAGTCAGCTGAACCGTTGAGTGTTTTTTACCATTATTTAAAACATATGGAGGGGGAAATAAGTCTTATCTACTTCAACAGGTATAAGTGTTAAAAATAGCCATTCAAGAATAAATGTTAATTTTAAAAGTAAGGTATTCTATGTGTTAAAATGCTAGCTTTTAAGATTTTTTCAGCATCTTCCATGAAGGTTTTTTTTTTGTGTAGTGGGTAATTTGACCCTTTATTAATAATATGACTGAGTGTCTTATATTGTACAAAACATTTGGGAAATAATGGTTCATCATCTCCCTGTAATAACACCAGCAATATTTCTCATTTTCTCTTTGTAGTGGTTGTGCTATATGTGCAGGGAATTGGGACCAAGGAGTGGAGGGAGGTGAGTGAGAATCTTTGCTTCTCTGATCTATTCTTCCTTTATTTGCTCAATACAGAGAATTTGGATGATACACAGATGGACAGGTGCTACTGTACATTCAGTGAATTTATAATACAAAGTATGTAGTGTAGTCAAAAGTTATTCAGTATTGCATTTATGTAATTTTACTTTGGTGGGTTTTAAGAAAAACTGAATCAAGCTCTTTTAGCAAACCATCATGTTAGCAAACTGAACTATAGTTATACTGCAATAACCTAGTTTTTCTTAGCTTGCTTGACACCAACAGTATAGTGCGATGTCAGAAAAAGAAATTTTGGAGAAGAAAAACTAGTGAGCGATGCATAAGCTAATCAGCTATTCCCAAGAAGAAACTATTGTGATGAAAGGCAGCAAATCTTAATCTAATTTTAAGACAAAAAAACATTGCTAAGTGTAAATTTCCAATCTATTTCTGATGATGCATTTTCTTACTTGATTTAAGACTACTTCAAAACATACATCGTTTTGTAAAGTTTAAAAGGTGATTATCCCGAACATCCAGATATGTTGGAGAAATCTTGTAAACATACTTTTCATTATATAGAGCCCCATGCTTCATGAATAAATGAGAATCAAGACATCCATTGTATTTTAAAAAGTAGAAAACTATTTGCCAGTACTACGCTTTCATGATACTTTAATAGTATGAAGGTAATTTGTGGAATTTTCAGATATTCAAAGAGACATATGAAAATGATCAAGAACACAGAGACTGGCAGCTTTTTCTTCTTTCTTTGATATTTCCATTTTTAATTTATTATTCTAAAATACAGGCATATTGAGGTTTCCCCAATCTGTAGAGCAGTGGTTCCTAATCCTAGTCCTGGTGACCCACACACCTACTGGTTTTCATTCCATCCTATCTGATATAGATAATACAAGCCCGACTTGATCGAAGAAGGTGCTTCGTTTTAATATTTGCATTTTGCCTCTCTTCACAAGTTTGGGATTTTATTTCACTTACGAAATACAACAGTTAAAGTTCCAACATGTTTAAGAGCTCGGAACGAACAGTTCAAATTAATCGTAAATCAGTGAAGGTTTTGATTGTGTAAATGAGGGCTCAGCTGGAACAAAAATCACCAGTTTGGGGGGCGCCAGCCCGTGGACTGGGAACCACTGATGTAGATGGTTGCACTGACAAGATACAAAGTAGCTTTTCAGGTCAATGGTTTGGTTGAGCTGGATAAATGCTTTCCCCAATAGAGGAGGGTTGTGTTGGACACGTGTTGAACTTATAGAAAATTAACATTCAGGGGCATTAGGCACAGTTTTTTTTTATGTCACTTTTGCCTGTCTCAGCACTACAATGTGGTGGAAGGAAGAAAAATCAATGCGATTCTCCAGCCTCAGTTCCTTAAGCCTAAAGGAAGTGTTGAAGATGGCCTCTTCTGTGAAGGAAGGGTTAAGATTGTGATGATTTCCGGTATAGACTAAAGTCTGCCAGTCTGGTCATTTCTGGATGAGATGGGTCACACACATTCAAGAATTGAAAGTACTATACATCATGCTTTCACCAGTTACTGGAAGTGACGAATGTGCTGATACACATAGACTACTGATATTCAGTTCTGAGGGCTTCCATGTCCACCATGAACGTTTGGGCTGCTTAATATTATATACACCATTCTAGGCTTAGCTAATATTGATCTTTTTATCTGGCTTTTAATAGCTTTTTTTAATCAATTATTCACCTCATTGGTCTTCATTGCCACTGTTTATAGGTCTTTACTCATTGAGATTCATAAATTAGCTATAAACCCTGGTAGACTGTGGCCCTTCGGATTCAGAAGTGAATATCACTGACTTAGATTATATAGTAGCAGTAGTTCTGTATTGGACTGGCATCCCATGCAGGGTTTATCCCGTCTTGAATCTATTGCTTGCTAGTTGATGCTCAGGTGTCTCCCAGGACCCTGTACTGCATAAAGTGGTTAGCAAATGGATGAATGGCTGGTAGCAGTAGTTTACATCAGTCAGAAGGAGGGCAACAAAATATTTTTTCCTGGAAGCAGATTTCCTAGTTCTTATTTTAATGAGTCATACTTCATGTCCCTCATATGCTAATGCCTATGTAGTCTCCTGAGAGCTGCCCCTCTGGGCCAGGATAGTGCCTCCTTCCAGAAGTAATATATGACCTAGATTTAGGACCACTTTCAAGGAAGATCCTTCTGATATTTGCATTGTGCTCTTGCTGGTTTCTGCCTCAAGACTGAAGAGCTTAAAAAATTAATCCTATGAATTAATAGTATGTCTCTCTTTGTCTGTCTCTTGCCACATGGATTCGATTTGTTCATTAGTGTCCTGCCAATTAGACAACATCAGTCTCTTACTGGGGTTTAAGTATTGTTATGGATGGAGCTAGGGTTTTTCCAGGGGTGTTCAATCTTTCAGAAATTCCTCTACATCCTCACAAGCTTATGAGGCTATGGTTTGTTGACCTATTACCGATCTTTTGATATAGAAATGCATAAATCCCCTATCAAAGAGAGGGGACTTTCAGCAGCAGTTTTTTCAGCTTTGTATTGTGTTGCAAAATAAAAGTAGTTTCTAAGGCTGGTCTTTCACAGTAGCTGAAAAAACCCAGAACAATGCAGCTGGCTATAGAGTATCCTGATGTCAATATCTATTATCTGTGGTACTTAAAGTCTGCAGGGATACAGTTTTGCCCTCACCGAATGCCCTTGTCAGTTTTTTTGGGGGGGAGGATCACCGGCAACCATGGGGAACAATGTGACCCCTGGATTTAGGGATGAAATCTACAGTTTAAAGACAGTTCAAATCCCAAGTTCTTTTGTTATATTTCACCCGAATAGATTTGCATTCTTTTTGTGTTTAATGAACAAATTGATTAATTAATATATTTCCATTTAAATTTTTTTTTTTTCGTCTTTACTGGAAAATATTCCATTGCTTTTACTGGGCTTCCCTATGGGTTCAACCAGTAAAGGCAACTGCCTCGGCACAGGTAAAGCTCTATGATAGCAGTTGTTTCGATTCAAGCCTGGGTCTTGTCTCTGGTCAACTGCTCTTAGAGGTGTGAAGGCCAGAGCTCTGTTGCCTCTAATGACCACACTCCTGCGGCCTCCTGGGCACTTGAAGATATGTGGTGACCGATAACTAAGTCTAGAGCTAAAAATACCGTACAACATTGACTTCAGCCAGGGCTAGGGTTGCATTTTATGAACGTTTTGGAAGCGTTTAAGGAGCAAAGTCTTGAAGATGGATGGGTCTACAACTTCCCAATAAGGTACAGTAAGTGTGCCTCATAGTGGTAAGCTTTTGGTTATTCCAAAATCAAATGCATGTAACAAAAATAATTAACCATTCTAAATGTCTAAAAAAATTAAAATCTCTTACTTCTCACAGTTGACTCTTGGGGAACAAAAGTCATTAACTTGCCATTTCAAAGTGTCCAGCTGGTCATCATTAGTTCAGAAATTTTAAAGGGCAACCCAGTGACTCACTGTGTCGTGCAAATCAGAAGAAGAAAAGAGCAAGATGTCACAAACGGCATTTTTTAAACTGTGGTATTAATTTCCTTAAAGGACCATTTTAACAAATATTTTAACATCACTTAATGTTTTATAGTATATCATTGGTACCTCTAATATTTTACTTTCATAGATCCATCTGATTCAAGGGGCAAATGTGCTTCAGAACCAACTTCTTCATTTTATCTTAGACTGCTCTCAAGACTAAGACAAGCAAATCTGAGAAGTATAACTTACTAAAGTTAGATACTAATTAAAGTATTGGTTACATGAAACATTCTGGAGCAGAGCCTGGTATATGAATAAAACCTTGCTTGACCTGGTGATCTGTTCTCATTCTGGAAAGGGAGCTTGTAATAAGAACTTATAAAATATTTAAACCAAGAATGAACCTGGCTATGGTGCCAAATATATGTACTTTTATAGACCTACTCTGAAATTGCAGTTCAAAACCTGTTGTACAGTATTTAATGGGGAAAACGTCTCATACACAATTTGATTTCACTCCGAATAACTTATACTCCTTTAACAACATCCATTGGAAGAGTGGTAGTGGTTAGCGTCATATTTAATCATGCAAATTTAAAAATTAATCTACAAACTTAATACCATATCTTGTGCATTGTTATTGACTGATAAAATTGAGAATGTCGTATTACAGTAAATGTATCTAATTTTTGCCAAATCCGTAACCTTTGGGAAAAATGATCATACACCATAGTATGGATACAAAACAACATCTTGATTGTTCAAAGGATTAGGATTATTTTCACGTTTTTCATTTTGCATTGTGACTTTGCTTCATTGTTTTCAATCACATTTGACAATCGAATATTTTATTTACTTAACTCTCGTTAATTCTGCCACATCCTATTATGTTGATATTTTTAATTATTGTTGCAGAGTTGTTTTGCAGAAATGATTTCAAGGTTTGTAAATCTTTATTGAAACGCATATTAATATTAATGGAAAGCTAGATTTCTAGTATTAATGTCCACTTCCAAATTAACCTTATGAAAAAATCCATAATTCTTCCAACTCCTAATGACATTAATACAGATTAATTATACCTTTCCTCCTATTATAGGTCACTTACAGACTTAATTCCAAGACTGAAAGTATTAATATTTCATGCTTGGAGAAGTCCAATCCAATCAATACCTAAGTATTTGCACGGGTTTTTACTTTATAATCACTGTTTTCTCAGGTGTGTTTCTTCATATTAAACTGAGAAATGAGATTTGTTATAGCTGGTGGTCACATTAAAGGTAATTAATGCAATGTATTATCCTTTGTTAAGGGCTGTGTTTTTATTGCCTAGATAATTCAACTTAGATGAAATGACACCTACACACTGCATCCATATCACTTAATACGCCAAATGAGAGAAAGCTCCAAATTAAAAAGTAATGCACCATGCACATTTGCAGTTTTAAAAGGGAAATTCTCACAAAGCCTAATTATTAAGTTTTCTCTACAATATATTTCCTGTATACATTAGTTGCTGGCACATGGGGCCTCTTTTAGCACTTTCATTTAAGTTAATATTTTCTCTCTTTGCAGATACCTGAAAGATTGTTGATATTTTCTGCCATCATCCTGCTATTAGGAAAAATTACACCAAAATGGCAGGCAGACTGATTTCTACTGGAACCTGTGATTCTTTTTTATCTTATATAAAATTTTATTGCAGAAACAACGTCCATTTTGAAAATAGTATTTTACTTGCCTGCTTTTGCTTATCGTACACCACGGTACATTCATTCTTTGCCATGTACTTATGTACAAAGACAGCATCAATAAGTAATCTCCTCGCTAACCAAAGATGTATGCTAGCTTTGTAGAAGACACCAGTAACAGTTGTCTAGCAGAGCACAGTAAATTACTTTCAGAGTTTGGAAACAAGGGGGTAATGAAAATCTGTTTGCACTGATTGAAGAACTCTGTTTCACCGTGGAGTTTGCTGCATGAAAGACAGCTGTTGTACAACACTTACTTAGTTGCATTAGCATCTTAGGTGCAGTCTGTTTACTGTTCAACAGGTAACATCACAGCAGAGTGCCAGTCTGAATGAAAATGCAATTATACTTTATTATTTGCAAATGTCCTTGGCAAGGGTGACTTACAATACATATGACATTCACCTAACAATTGCACTAGACAAAATTAAATACAGTTTAAGCTTATAGACCATGTGTTTAAAGAACAAAAGAAAGCTACTTGGAGGAACAAATTCAAGTAACAGTACACATTGAACAGGAGCACTAAAATCACAACACAAGCTTGAGAATCAAAGACATACTAGAGAATAGAATAGAAAGCTGAATAGAATCACAAGTGGTGTCTCAACACATGTCTCTTGAACAAATGCCAAATGGTGGTGACTGGTTTGAACTGATTATTGTAGCTGTTGGTGATCATTGTGGACAGCTGTCCACTGCTGAGGAGCTAAGGTGAAGAATGAATGGGCCCTGAAAATGGTACAGTTACAGAATGTCTGGAACAGATGGAGCAGAGAATGTGTGAATGGGTATAAGGAGAGATAAGAGGAGCAGAGGTAGAGGCAGATTGGGTGAGACAACGGTAACAGATGCCTGGGGTTTTGACAAAGGCGTGGTCATAAGGAACCAGTGGACAGGCTGGTGTAATGGCACCATGAGTAAAGCAAGATGTGGAAAAAACAAGGTGAGCTGCAGTCTTCTTAATGGGTTATAAAGGATTGATCGTTTTCAGGAAAGGCTGGCCAAAAGGGAGTTATGATGCTTTCAGTGGGAAGAGTAGAAGAACTGGAACCTTCTCTTGCATGGAATAGTTGGTATGGAAGGGGCAGAATGTGTGACTGTTGGATTGTGCCAGAGAAGGATGTCTGGGAACAGGAAAGAGACAGTGGTCAGAAGTGATGCCTCAGCTCTTGGCAGAGGAGGAATTGGAGAGTGATGGTATGAATAGAGATCAAGAGGTAAATGGAGGATGGAAGTGAAGAACAGTAGGTCAGATTTGCGAATTGGTTTATGGTGGTGGGAGTTCACTCGGCAGGAGATTGAAGAGGAGAGTGAAAAGAATGAAAGTGAAGAGAGAATAAAGACTTGAGCATTAGCAACATGCGTGATACAGAAAATCCTGGCAAGTGGTGATTGTGAACATTAGGGGGGCCCAGGTGGAAACCGATTTAGAAAGAGATAACAAACCTAGCGAGGAGACTAAATATGTGTGCGCAGCACCATACAGTATAAGCCGAATTGGGTAAAAGCAGCACGTTCAAATGTCCAGATTCTGTGGTCTGAAATTTGGGTGTTGAATTAATGGAGGACGTTTGAGCCCCAAGAAATGTCACTTTCATACTCGTAATGAAGTCTGTCACCCAGGTTTCCATATCTTTACCCCTGTTTTCACCTTCCTCTACAATGACTTCAGTGACTGTTTGCAATAGTCCTGTTTAATCAACAAATTTCCAGATGACCTTTCTTGTTATACAGTAAGCAGAAAAGGCAAATTTTGTCTCTCGGCATGTTTATTCATGAATCTTATTTTGGACACAATTTTTCTTTATGTATGCATTTGCACAAATATTTCCATATACTGGATCTTCTGCTTGGGTACATACAGTATTACACATTGCTCCAAAAGGCGTATAACTGTGTAATGTGGACGCAGATGACTGTTTATTCCCTTTTGAGACTGTGTTGCATGGAAGGGTTAACTTGGAGTGTTAGATATAGAGCTTGAAATACAAAATTACCACAGCCTCTCAATAGACCGAGTAGAGTCTCTTAATTAACTCATCTTCAAATTGATGAACAGCGTTGTGGATATCTCTGTGGGTGTTAATACTGATAATAACCTAGTTATTTGAAAGGCATTTAAATACAAAGACCTTTTCCCTTAGTTTTCCTGGGGAACCAAAAATTTTAAACAGTATAGTGTCTTCTGTGGAAAATGTTCTAGGCAAGTTCCCACTGTAAATCAGTGGTGGTCTTTTAATAGCAATGTTATTCTCTACAGTGTTAAGAATTTATTGGAATATTTTTTTATATTACAAATATAAAATCATACTGTACTGTACATCCATTAAGGTTTTTTTAAAACAAACTATCCAAATTGGAAATTAACTGGATGTTGTGATTACTTACCCACACATTAGGGTTAAATTACACAAGCAGACAAATTATATTTGCATTATATCTTTTTATCTGCATTGGTAGTTAGCATTTTGGGAAATGCTGTTTGTGCTGCTGGAATTGGATGTGTATGCACCATGTCATAGTTTTTTATAAGGCTTTTTTATAATAGAGCAGGAGTAGTGGTGTGTTTTTCCAGCTAACACTTGGCCAGTAGTGGAATAACAGCATTGATGTGCCCTAATTCATTTCCTTAACCTGTCTCTGCATTGGAGATGTGGATTGACAACTGCTGTTTCTAGATGGGTTGAATAATGGCCTCTTAATTGTAACTTTTTATGTTTAGCGCCAATATCACAGTATAAAAACCTGATCCTGTTTTTCACCTTCAATAAAAGGCTGCTCTATTAACACTGTTTATTGATTCTTATTAAACGAATTGTTTTGCCAGGGATATAGTAAATGGTCATATAAGGGATAATCTGCATATATGATTTAACATGCCATTTTTTAATGCTGTACAGACAAATGCTTAATTTAATTGAAGGGATTTTGGCAAGTCTCCCTTTTTTCCTAATCTTTATCCATCGTAAATTAAATACTTGTTACTAATTTAGCCACCAGACATACTTTTGCCAAGTCTTAGTTTAATCCAGTGCACCTGGTACCTTTTACAAATGTGCTTGATGCTGTATTTGGACCACTTTCATTAGATGACCTAACCAAGCTATAAGAGGCTGAAGAGGCTTTTCCAATTCTTGATCAATACTCTGAATGAAATGGGCTTTATTCTGTGTCTTCTTAGCGGTGTGCTAATGTCTTTGAAAGCTGGATCTATACTGTAGTTAACAACAGTCTTTGAGGCCCTCTGATCTGCTCCTGCCTCAAGAATTCTCTACATATAAATTTCTTCGCAAAAGCTCCCTGTGATGATGCGTTTCGAGCACACAAAAGCCTAAGGGCTACTAACATCATAAAAATTTGCTTTGAGTCATGACAGAGTGAAATGCACGAGCCTTTGGGGCTGTTGTTTTTCGTTTTGTGATTTTGTGTCTTCCATACCACTGTTGTTGAATTGGTATGCTTAAAGAAATATATCCAGCTAGTTTTTATTTTATTTTAGATTTAACAAAGGAATTTTGGAAAGTAGGAAAGTTTTATTATGAGAAGGATGAACTAAGGTTGGTGGAGTCCCCTGTGTTTGTGGCAGGAAGAAAGAGTGTGGACATGCTATAAAGGAAATGTTAAAAAGAGGAAAGAACAGTATTGGAAGAAGGTTTTATTTCAATATAAAATAAGCTTAAATATATATTGTTTAAAAAAATGCTTAATTTGGATCAATTTTCCAAAAGGAGAGCAATCCCCGGGCTTTGCTTTCTGAAATGTGTTGCCAGTGTTCTCTATAATGCTAGCTTTTAATAAAAAAAAACGTTTTACATTACTGAGTTTCTCCAATAGCAAAGCAGCTAGGTTAGGAAACCACTTTACCAATTACAAGATCTGGGAATTCTAGCATTATTACGTTTTACAATTTTTATTGTACTTTTAAAATACATTTCTGGGCTTTCTTGACCTTGAGTATTGAGAAATGTCACTAATCCAATGTTGCCTCAACAAAAATCAAATTTTCAGTGTTATAAGGTCTTGCACATTACAATAATTCCCTTAATTTGATATCGGAGTTGTTTAACTCATGTCATAAGGTAGGTATTTAATTAAAACTCAGTGCTTTACAATTGCAGGTGTTTCAGGAGTGAAGCTAATAATTGTATTGGTTTTCTTAATTTTTGATCCATTTAATTCTGTAATATTCGAGCAAAAAATTCCTTCTCCTTGTTTAAAAGAAACACTACTTTCTTTAATTCTGATTGCTTGGGTTTAAATGACAAGGGAGTGACTGTGAACTGATAAGGAGACAAGCAAACTATTCAGGCAATAGTGGAATCAATACACTATTACGTCCTGCTGCCAAAATGAGCCCCTAAAGACTGATGGGTATTTGTGAATAGATACTGATTTTAAAAAGATAAAATTGAAACCAATGGACTTTCCTATCATTATTTGAAAGTCAGGGGCTTTCCCCCCCAGTAATCTCCCTATTTTCACAGACAACTAAAATTCTGTTTTTCATTTATCTTTTTTTCTATTCTAGTTTGGCAGAACCGAAGTGATTGATAACACGTTAAATCCGGATTTTGTGCGCAAATTTGTCCTGGATTTCTTCTTTGAGGAGAAACAGAATCTGCGATTTGATGTGTAAGTAAGAAGATAACACTTTTTCCCCTTCACAGATTTAATTTTATAATTTAGAAACAGTTGATCTTTTTTGTGGATTACTCTGCATTCTTTTCTAGGAAGTCTTAATTGTGTTGAGAACCAAAACAATTGGTTTGAGCAGTTTGTGGATGAGCATTTGTTAATGATTGTGTCTGAATAAAACAATAAAATGTGAAGGCACAATTTAAAGCTTTGTTTTTGGTTCAGATCAGCCATACAGTACTTTTCATTTTTAAAGGCACTATGTAAACATTGAAGAATTTCACCTAGTGTATATAAATACAGGCTATGGGGAAGCAGGACTGTTTAAATAAGAAATAGTCCTACTTTATTGTGATAAAGTGCACTTTATTAATCAATTATTTTCAAGTGCCTTATTACTGCTTTTTACTGCCTACTGCCATCTAAAACATTTAAGAATAAGAGTAGGACAAGCTTATATGGTATCATATCGGAATGATTTTCAATTCCAATTGCAGCAATATCAGTGTGAACAGTAGAGTGGTATTTGCCCAGTCATACTAAAGTAAACAAGGGAAGTTTTTCACAGACCCTTTGCTATGATATTTTAACCACCTTAGGGTGTGAGCAGTACCCACAGATTGAAGAATTGCAAATATTACACCAAATGCATAAAAAGGGGATGAAACTGAACCAGGAAATGAGATCCATCAGTCCTACTTTTGTACTGGTAAAGTCATGGTAATTATAGTTACATGTCACCAGTTTACTGGTGCATTGCTTAACACTTTATGCATACAGTATACAGTATGTAGTGGTGATTTAAAGTGTCATACTGTATCCCTTCAGACCTATGGCACTATTTGCTACCATTGAATTTACTGAAAATGTGCACTGTGATGAGAAAATGAAACACAAACCTTTTTTAACAGGTATATCATATATACCTCTAATAATCTTGAGTATATCTTAAATCCATGCTACAGAAGGATAAAATGGTTTTGTTTTAAGTTTCAGATTTAGAATGCAGGTTTTACACAGTGATAACTTGGTTTATATTTTGTTTATTTTTGGAATGTAAAGGCAAAAATCAAATTGGTCTTAAGTAAATACTAAGAACACAATTTGCAAGAATATAAAAAGACCAGCTTTTTTTAAGTATTTTAACACTATTTTAGCTCCTGTCCAAATGCCTGCGATGAAAAGGTACAGTATTTGAGCTCACTCTAAAGTCACTGGGATGGATCTATCATGGCAATGCACATACAGTACTTCATCTCTTCAGTGACTAGAAATGTGTCTGTGATTGAATCGGATTTAAATGGAGACAAGGTGCCTGAGATGATAGAATTGCAGAAATGCGAACACATGTCCACTAAGTCTGTTGTGAACTTCACACCCATACCAACATTTGACGTTCTGAACAAAGGAAAGAAAGTGCCAGACCAGCTTTTGCAAAACACCTTACCTGAATCCACTGAAATGTTCAGAAGGATTTGAGGAAAGCTCTGGCTGTTGGAAAGCTTGCTGATTTGAATGCTTTTACCGTGGTGAATGTGAAATGGTTTCACAGCAACTATGGTGATACCTCACTGAAAGCAACATAAAACGATTTAGTAATAATTACAAATGTGACAGCTAGAAATTATTTTTTTTCTAAAGAGATCAATATGTACAGGTATTTTGTTTTTAATATAAAATTGAATGAGAGCATTGTAATAACCCAAGTATAGCAAAATAAATCAAATCAAAGATCTGCAATCCATTTTATTTGTCCTGTGAATTTTGTCAGGAACAAGTTTACAAACAATAAAATTAAGAGACAAAAACAGTGTCCCTTCTATGTATATGCAGTTATTATTCTAACATTTGGTTTTAATCTGGGGTTGCATTTACGTACGGAAATTGCCATGTTTTATTAGTGTTTTCATGCATAACCAGGTTTCATGCAAGACTGTGATTTTTATCTCTAAACAAATGGTGTCAGATTTTTCATTATTTGTATTATTCTACTTGTAAATGTTGCTATTAGATACGTTTTCTGTAGTAGTGCTGCCAGCATCAGGCAATAGGAAAATGTCCTCAGAATTATGAATAGGATTTTGAACCTAATTTAATCTGAGTTTTCAAAACAGACATTGTAATGAGCCATCTGAGACGGTGAACATCTGAAAGTGAAAAGTGGGAAGGTGTTCTGACGGAATTAAAAACCAGTCAGCCCTCCTCTGTAGAGAGCAATCGGCACTACAGGATGTCTACAGCAAAGTGCAATGTAGTGGCACTAAAATAGGTACCGAGTTTTATTTCACAGATTGATTTGTCCCTTTCACTGCTTACTAAAGGTATGAAACCTTTCACCATCAAGGAGCTGAATGCCAGTTATTGATAAAATAACACTTTGATCTTATTTAAAAAATGTTTAGATTTCTCTTCTATGCTCTTTACTTAGAATTCCCTGTATGCTTCCATTTCCAACAAGAGTCCCAAGGGTTTTATCTTCCATTCATATAAGTGTCAGATCAATGGTTCATGAGTGAAATAGTATTCTGTGCTTATAAGGTTCTTGAAGTTATGGGTCAAAATCCTTTTATTTGTGCAGAAGTTAGAAATGGCATTAATGTATGAGGAATTATTGTGAATCCTGTTATTGATTTTTATTGTGTGTGAAAACCATTGGGTAAAAAGTAACATTTGCAAAAGTTAAGACTTTGTAAAAAGGTTGCAATGAGCACTTTATATAACATTTATTATATATATAAAGTGAATTGACTGGGAATCAGGAAAAGAGAGAGTCCAAAAAACTGTTCTGTTTGCTGATGGGAAAACATGAGTTTTATTTGTGTGTGTGTATTTTTCTAATCGGTATAGATGCTGTGGAGAGCACTACTGCTTTCTAAAAAATGGAAAGATTGTATAATTCACACAGCATAACTTCTATTATAAATTCAGCATAATCCCAATAGAGAAAAAACTACAGTATATGATGGTGAACTAGAACTATACAGATTAAGTCACCTCTATGAGCATACAGTATGCACTCTGGCCAAAAAATTTGAAACCTCTCACCAAATAACATGCTAAACTCTTCAAGCAGCAAGGGCATCCTGAACATGAAATGGTATTTATTCCTCAAATTGGGAAGTAGGATTCCCATTCAGATTAGGCCAGTGGCATGCAAAATTAATATTCACATTTTAATTTAATTAGGAATCTATTAATTCCTACTAGTTAATATACGGTATGTGGATTGTTCTGGGTTGTGAAAGCTATAGACCTTGGTCTCATTCTCGAGTAAATGATGCATTACCCGCCTCTAAGGGTCAATTCATTGGGCTGGAGGGGTCTTAATATTTTGGATGGTGTGAGTTGATTCACAATGAGTCATAAGAATGAGGGATATAACAAGAGTAAAAATGGGGTATGTTTTGTTCTGGGTACTTGTGACAGATGCCAACCTAAGTAAGGTGGCTCAACCAGTCTGAGTAAATTTAAAAACTCATAAAACTTTCAAAAGCACAGGGATGGAGTCTTTATTATAGGAATGCATTGAATGTTAATTATTAAGGATGGAGAATTTTACAATCACCACCCATTGAGCCTATTTACAGAGGCCCTTTAGACCCTGCCTTTTAGCGACCTCAAGTGGCAGGTTGGCTGTAATTTGTGGTCCAGCCTGTCATGGTACGACAAGAATATTAGAATCACAAAAAACTTATCTAATTCATTTTGTTGAATGTAATCCATTAGGCCATTCTAAAATGGAAACCACTGTGACCTTCTTAAAGCACTTAAGACTATTTCAGTCTGTGTATTTTATTTCATTTTACAGTGTTATTCTCCTCGTTTCATCAACGAGCTTGACTCATATTAATTATAAGCCCCATTAGGCTAGCAAATGCATTGCAATTAGTTGTATAGAGGTTCATTCTTATTCATTAATCGAGAAGGAGACTTTTTGCTTTGCATTCCCCATTAACTTTCTCAGGATTGTCCATCTAAGAAGAGGTGGCTAAATTGCTCATTAAATGGAGAAAATCACCACTGTGGAATAAAAACAGCCCGGGGTTTAGTACTAACCAAGTTCTTGTCTTGTGGTTTTTTTATCACCTGCTTTTTAAAGTTTCCAAATCTGCTGCATGCTGTGTCTGATGTGTTCTGTATGATGCCATTGGTTTTTTTTTCCTGCCTAGATTTTCTTTCTTGACAAAGAATCAAAAGAAAAAAAAACTTTTGAAAAGATCTCCATAAACATGGAGATCCCATCCCATTCTCGGTGGGAGAATTTAAAACTCAATGCCTTTTATTATTGGTTCTCATTTGAGCTGAAGACCAATGTTCTTGCAATTGTAGGACAATTGGTCTAAATTACACTTACATAATATGCATCTCCTGAGGTGTACAGTATTTTTCTACATTTTAAGAGGACGCTTATCGGTTCAGGAATGCCACAGTGTTTTTGGAATTAGAAGTACAAGCAGTAGGCTTCTACTAGTATTCCACTCAATCTTATTACATGGATATTAGGAGTCACACCACCATCTAAAAATGAATATGACTGTATCTTTTATCTGCACTGCTGTGATTGTGATTTCTGAGGTGGAACTTGCTCAGAACTTTTTGAAAGATTCATGAATTATCTTTTATCAGTTATTCCCATGTCAATCACTTTGCCCTCATATCAGCTGGACCATTTCTTAAAATGCTCATTGAATTTCCTGTAAAGGATGGCAGCAAAAGACATGTACACAGTTTGTGAATACAAATAACATGCATGGACATACTGTACTCTGGCAGTACCCAGGGGCAGTGTGCCATAGCAGAAATGTTTTATACAGTAGGTGCGTCTCCGGTATATTGCACATAATAAGGTACAGAGTGTAATGCCTCTTGTGTGAGGAAATTAAAACAGAGCATGGATTAAGATTTGTTTTTCCATCAGATAGGCTGCTTGTTAGGATCACACAAAAAAATGCTGGGAAAAAAAACTTTCAGGACCTCGCGCTATCATGTCCGCTGGTTTGGCAGTAGGCAGGTTGTTTCCCTACTGTATGTGCTTGCTCTCTTCTTCCTTTGGTGCAGCACATAACAGAGTCTCGGCTAGCTATGCACATAAGTAAACAGAGGTGGACCTGTAACAAATTGGGGGTTTTGTAGGAGCAGTGAGGCAATTTCTAAAAGTAATAACACACTCCACTGGTCAGGGAATACCAAGTGGGGTCACGTTACTCACTCAGGGGTAAGCAGTAGGCAAAATGACTTTTTTTGTGTCTTAACAAGCAGCCTAGCAGCCTCATGTTAGAACTTTAGCAATATATACCTCCTTTCCTTTATCCACTTTTGTTGCCCCTTTTCTACTGTTGTATATAATATGTATATGTATATTGGATTATATTGATGCCCATGAAGCTGTATTTGTGATTATGGAACAACAACAAACCTGAATATAAAGTCTACTTGCGTGCCAACGTATTCATTGTCTGGCTTTAGTATACAACTGGGAATGCTAGCCTGATCTGTGCTTTTTGTGTCACAAACGTTCGTCCTGAGAGAGAGGTATTTGCATATTTATACATCATTTAAATCTGAGCTCAGAATAAGAAGAAATATGAGACTGTCCTTAATGAAATCCAGCTGTTATTAATTTAAAAGAAAAAAAAAGGCTCTGTAATATTGGAATTAAAAAAAATGCTTTAAGGCATTACAAAGTGGTTAAGCATATATTTATTTCTTTGTCGTTCTGATTCCAGATTCTAATATGAATTTCTTTGCCACTTTTAAATGTAATAAATGGCCTTCATATTTACATTTTGGGAGTTTATTACACTGCAGTACTAAATCTCATTTTCATAAAGCTCTTTGGATTTAATACAGGAATAATAATACAGGAATTTCATTTTATTCTATAAGGGGCAGCTCAATATTCCTCTTCTATAGAGTGTGAGATTTCCAAAAGTATTTTCTTGTAATTCCTGTTATATTGCACTAAATTCAAACTAATCCACTGTACTAATTCTCAAGGTCTGAGATATCAGGGCCATGTCTCTGGGTTTTGCTTCTTTTCTGATGGCTCCCAGTCCCCACTGCTGTCCGAGAACAATTCACTGATTGCTGTCTTGACTCTGCTAGGCTTCTTTCAAAGACAATTTTTTTTTGTCATAAACTCTGTAACATTTAATGCAATGGTAAAATGGAAGAAGCGCGCTGGGGGAGTGAAAAGGTGCATGTGAATTAAAATCTGCTTTGCCCGTTTGCAATCCTTGGTGTATTGTAAAAACGTTTGCCTTGATTGGTATTTGTATTACGTGTTTGAAGCATTGAAAAAGACATCATACACGTAGCTGTAGAGAGTGAAAGACAAGTCATGATTCCATTGCTAACTGTTGGGCCTGTCAGACTGGAGTTTATTAACATTTTATTGGTGTTTTGTTACCAGAATTTTTTTAGTGAAGGCTGAAAATTATTTTTCAAAAATTGTGCCCACTCAAATCTTACATGTGTGAAAGCACAAGAAGACCAAAGACAGTAGTTGCTTTTAGTACCAACACATGAAGAGCTTGTGTGTGAAAGGGGGAATAAAAATGATAAACAGTCAAGCCTTTGCAAAGCCTTTTAAGTTCTCCACTAAAATGTATATTTGTATACACTGTTAACCTTTTTATTTTTCAATGAGTAACCTTTAAGAATTCATAGTAATTGATTTTTTTCCGTGTCTTAGCAGGGAATTGTATGGGTACATTACGAATTATTTATTAATTTTGTTTTCTGGCAAATTTTCATCAAAACTGTATATTTCATGAGGCTTAGCATGTTTAGTTTCACATTTGGATAAAGCAGTAATCAATATAAAAGACTTAGCCTTTTCATAGTGAATTCACAGTGAATGCCTTTTTTCTTGCAGATATAATGTTGACTCCAGAAGTTCCAACATTTCAAAGCATGTAAGTCCTATTATATTTTGATGTAAAAGATAAAAGTTATATATTTTTCTGAGGTACCAGCTAAACCCTAGAATGTCTCCTTGTATGCCTCATTCTACACACAAACCATTTCGACTTTTACTGAAGTCGAAATGGCTGAAAGATTAAACAGCTTGGACAAGTCAGAGGGCAGAATTCATGGTTAGCAGTGCTTACAATTTCATACAGCCTCCCAATGGTTTCTAAGATTTTGGGGATCTTGGTTGCTCCACTAGTTTTCAAATCCTTGCTAAAAGTTTCCAAGTGGCTAATTGCTTAGAAATTTTATTTCTCCAAGTATCACTTCAGCAAACCGTTTTTCTTGTTTAAAAAATCATACTGAAACTCAAAGCCAGCACAGTTAATGCCAATATGAGGCAGCTATGACATGCCATCAGACCCTTCTACAGTGTGGAGAAATGAGGAATTAGTTCACCAGTTAATTAAGGGGTAAATATAGGGAGTGAGTGCAGTTAACTAGGACACGTGTTAAAACTGCTTTGCCGATTGTGAAATTACTTCAATACTGGGAATTTTTGTATATACTCAAGATTAAAACAGTCACCAGTAAAATTAAGGTTAAATCTAGTTAAATATTAAGTGAATTATTGTCTACTGTGTGTATTGTTCTGGTTCAGGATCTTTAAATCAGGAGAAGATGTTGGACACCTGGTTGGTTGCTTTAATGTATGTTGGTCTGCTGGTGAGCTGAAAAACAAGCTAATGTTTCCAAGTTTATTTTACTTGGGGGGGAAAGCAGAGTCTTAGTCTCTTGTTGACTTAGTGGTTTCCGTAACAATGTCGTACCCTGTGCAGAAATGCATTCCGCATGTACATAAACCCCTGTTTTTTATGCCTAGTGTATCAGGAAGCATGACATTAACTGCACTGTCTTATCAAGCTAGAAGCCAGGAATTATTAGTCACACCTTCAGCCACAAGAACAAATAAACAAAATCACATTTTTTTTAGTTCACGTTAAATTGTAAAAAATTGTAAAATTTGTGAGTTGTGAGTGAGTTTTTTCACATTATTACAATGTCATGGTTCCTCTTAAGCGTTCTAACATCCTGTTATTGGGCAGTTGACCTTGTTGAATTTGTTTGAAAAATAACTTTGAGGACAAGCTATTTATTGCATTTTTTACAGTAAATTATCATTTCATTTAAATTATCAAGGCTTTTTTACATAACTTTTACAGAAGCTACCAATATGGAATATGTGAAAGAACATGGAACTAGATACAAATTCTTTACAACTTTCAATTTCACTTTTTTCTTTTCAAGTGGCTAAGGCTTTTCAGGGTTCAGCTTTCTATGATTATGTACGTCTCTATGAAGTACACTACATTCTAATGCTTGAGGAATGCATTTGTTCTCATGTTCTCACAGTGGGAGTGTAGTGTAGATGTATACATTTTCAGCTTCAAAGATTACCCTCCTTGACTGCAGGTGAGGAGTCTGAGCATTTTTTCTTTTCTTTTCAGACATTCAGCTAACAGCACTTTTTTGTTTCTTTCCTGCTAATTCAATATGGATGAGTAGAAGGTAAGTATGTTTTGGATTGCCACTCATAAAATCTGATTTTTGGCTGTCAGTTTAAAGCCCATTAAAATGCTTAACATTTGTCCCACAGTGTTCGAAGGTGATATTGGTTTTCCATGTGGTGTTGAATGGGGAAAAAAATATTCAGGTGTATTCTTGTCGTCTTTTAGTTTGTAATGCCCAAATCCATGAATACAATATGTTTTGTGAATAACTTTTCTGAACTGTATTGCCCAAAAGGTAGAACCCTCCACTCATATGGTAGGTTGGTTTGGAGAGCCCCAGAGATCAACGCTTCATTGCTGGGATATGTCAGTTTTACAAGATGACAAAATGAGTTCTAGGGGTGGTTACATGACTTACATGTAAAACCTTTTGAAGTTTTTTGTCGGGGTTAGAGTCATTGAAATTTGGGATTTAGTTGTTCTTTAAAAGCAAGCCGTTTCAAAGGAAGGAGGACAACCCCCCTTGGAATAAAAGGTGAAAAACTCACAGGCATTAGGACTGACTTAGGCAAATCTCAGATAATTTGGGCTCATTTTGCTTGTTTTGAAACAGTCTGTTTATCATAAAAGCCGTCAAGAATTTTGGAGGATATTTCTGTGGTCAAGCAAAAATTCCAGACTCAGTTTTTACCTGTACCCCTATCTCCACATTTTTCCTTCTTTTTGTACAACAGAGCTGTTGCATGCAACATCATTGTAGGTGAAGAAAAAAACCCTACTAATGAAGAAGAAACCATTACCATTGAATTGTATTAACAGGACTTTAATACAACCAGAAGCATTTTTATGTAGCCTTAAACGGCACTTGTATTGGTAACCTGTTGAGACATTTAAAGCAAATATGCCACAAAGATGAAAATGCTAATAGCCTCTTGCGCAAAACCATTTCAAACTGTGAAAGATTACCTTTTTCCTAAAAATAAACCACAACTGCAGAAATAGGATGTGTTCTTTTGGTACTAGAGCTCAGAGGAGAATTATATGCTGTAGAAAGACTGAGAGTGTTTGAAAAGCACTAGCATAGTCATTGTAAGAGAGACCTTACATGGTCAAGTGAGAGGTGCAATACAAAACCAACCACAGTCCTGTATCTCAAAGATGTCTGCATCAAGACATGGACACCTGTGGCATTTTTAAATTACTGAGTTTCTCAGAAGTTTGAGGGGGATAACATCAGTCCTGTCAAGCCACTGTTGATCCAGTACATTCTCCACCGTACCTGTTGCCTGAAATTGGCAGTGGTTTGGTGTTAGTGACACAAGCAGGAATCCCTGGAGGATAAATCTGGCGGGTAAAAGTGGAAGCAGTATGGATTTGTGTGCAACCACATTCCAGTGTAACAGTGCCTCCATTCATCATATTGTTTTCAAGCAGTACACTGGTTGTTTCTGGGTGTTTCATAAGTTTTATCTGACTATTATGTTTGCCTATGATGGGAATCCTGCTGTGTTGATGAAAGCTAGCAATAATTAAGATTGCATGATAGGGATACCTTACACATGCTTAGCAAATGCTGAGAACTATGGTTTTTTTTTTAAATAAAAGCAGCCAAACCTGCAAAACCAGTTCAGCTAATTATTTTAAAGTTACAACTCAAAGTTGAAAACGAAATGGTTAAATCTACTTGAATTCCTCCGCATAATGCCTTTGTTCTTCTCTGTGTTTGGATCCTTAAGTGGGTTCTGCTTCATTTCAAAGAACCCATCTGCTGTGCTTTGTTCTTCCAGCACAGTCAGTCAGGGCCGTTTTGCTCATGTGTTTGAAATCAAGCTCTTATAAAAGATGCACCAGAACTCATGGTCTATTTGGAAGCCTTTCATGGTGATGTCCTTTATCAAAAGCAATTAGTCATATTTTTGGAATAGCATACGATGTGCCTGTTCATGCCCATGGTCTTCAAAGAGAAATATTCACCAAAGGGGAATTTTCACAGATGCTATTTACCAACAGAACTGAAATTATTTTAAGAGTTTGAAATGGTTTTAAGGAATGATTCTTTCTCATACTGTAGATACTTTCTTGTGCAGAAATGTAATTAGCATTGTCTAATACCACCAGGCACTAATTAGCATCACTTTTAACAGCACATTTAATGCACAAATGGGCCGTTTCATAGATTTGAAATGGAGTTGAAACATTTCATCAGCAGTAATTTACTTTCCCGAAACTTGTTTTCAAAACAAAAACTTAGTAGGAAAACAATCTGTGGAATTTATCAAACAATTATAAGTATCATCACCCGAGATGCAAATCAATTATGAAAATATTATGTACTGTATGGTCTTTTCCAAATACTCTAATATGGGCTTACTCATAATTGAATAATATCCAAACTTTTCTAGTGTCGGACTGATGGCTACAAATATACAGTTTTCCTTATCTGAGAATACTTCTGTCTGTAGCAAATAAAATGCATTCTCTTCAGTCAGTGGCCTAAGGTAAGGCAGGGGATATGTTCCTACTGTATTGAAATAATTATTATTTCAAAGTAATGTTTTTAGAATTTTGCAAAAATCAAATTTACAAATGAGCTTAAAATATCAATGAAAACAACAGTAAAAGGCAAGATACCAAACATTTACCGCAATATACTGTAATGTTTAACATAAATGTGTATAAGCATTGACCTGCAATAATATCCAAAACTAACAATTGATAGAAAATAATCCTCGGAGTATGAAATTACATAACACAAGCTTCCTGCAATAATAAAATATTCCATGAAAAAAGTTTAATGCATTTTAAATGTTACACAGTTGAAGGTTTTAGACCATTTTGAGGAATCCTTCTAACGCTGAGAGCACAGAGAAATATTGTTCTATCCTTCTTTAATGTTATATGTACCCTCAGGGATTATTTATGAATGGCTGTTAAAAACAGGAGATGAACAGTGAAATTTCCGCTTTCATTCCAAACCTGGGTTGGAGTGATCAATGACTTCTTCACTCTGAGAACTGGCAAGAGTCCTTAAAGTCACAGTGTATTATTCATGCACAAGCAGAAACAGTCACTGATGCTGCAGTTCATTAATGTGTTTTAATACGTCTCTTCAGGATTTTCTTGGCCAGACGTTTTGCACTCTTGGGGAGATTATTGGATCCACTGGCAGTCGACTGGAGAAGACCCTCTCGTATGTCATTAATTTTACTTGAATTAATTAAAGATTTGAATAATGTTAAAACTTCCCAGGAGGTGAGATCTGTTGTGAATTTCTTGACAGTAGTAATTGATTTTTCCTTTTATTACCAAAATAGCAAATACTAATTGTATTGATGCAACCTTTTCTTAATGTGTGGCTTAATTAGTTGTTTTCTGTTTTTTAATACTGCTTGATAGGCAATATCAATAAAGTAATGACATTCACAAGGCTTTTAACACACCATTATAATATCTGCATTCATTTGTAGCAAATTAAAGACAGTTTAGGCTATTAATGAAATGGGTAATTTCTAAGACATCTTGAAACATGAAGTAGAAACACGGGGGAACAAGAAATATTGAACTGTTTGGATCTGGCATTTGGTTATGAATTTTAACCTCTCATAGCTTAAGGCCTTTTTTTTATTAAGTACTAAATTTGCTTTTAATATGTTCTGCTTTAGGTCCCTGTGTTTTTCTGGATAAATAGATCCTGAAAGTAAATGTGGGAATAAACCGTATTTATTTCTTTTGCGGTTCTTACCACCACAGTAAAATCATTCTTCAGGTGACGTCTACAATTCCACATACTGTACAGTAGCTGTGGTATCTAAATATTTCATGGTTACTGTATGTCAAGCCTTTGAGCAAGGGAATAACAGAAGTTTGGCTTTCAACATTCTGTTACACCTCAAACTACTTTTAATGATGCGATACCCAGAAATGAAGACAATATTCTAGATAGCCTAACCTCTTTGCATTTTTCAATTCTATTTTTACAACTCCTGACTTTAATGATCCTGCCATAGAACTTACAGTAAATCTTTTCCCAGTAGGCTACTGTCCTATACAGCCTCAAGCTACATATTCTATTCTTATAAAGAATATTCTTATTCTCATCTTAAGATCAAACACTTTGCATGTCTTGTATGGTGTCCTGCTAGGCTGTATCCAGTCCTTACCTGTATCCAATTGTCTGTGACTGTTCTGGGTTTTTATTGCATACTCAGAAGTGAAAATGGTTTAATGTAAGTCCTGTTAATGAAATTCACCAGGATGTTTGTTGTTCTTGTCACCCCTTAACTAATCAGGCTGTTAGTTTTTGTTTTGTCAAGGGAAGCCCCATGATTACTGTCTTTGATGTGCTGTCATTTCTAATGTCATAATAAACTTCATTACACTGAGTGAACACAATGGCACTCAGTATAGCATTCCCACACCTATATGAACTTGTATTTTGTTTGTTACATTCCTCTAATTACTAATTCATTAATTTTCTTATAAGAAGTGGAATTGTTTTCTTTATTCCAGTGCAGTGCACATCATGTATATACTTTGTTTAGGACTGTACATTTTTCTTCAATTTATCTAATGACCACTATTGCCTGTTATTAATTTACCCAGTATAATCTTACTTTTATCTTGGGACTATAGGTATATTAAGTTCTGAACTAATAATTAGTGTCTCTCTCTTCACTTATTTATTCAACTGGCTATAGTCAATAGCTTCATGTTTTTCTAATTGCAATCTCCTGCATTTAGATGTGCAATACAAAGGCATTTTCATCATCCACACATGTTATATTCTTACTCTAATAATTGTGCTCCTCAGAGCATAAAAAAGTGACTTCAGGGTTGTTTCTGCCTCTGTCAGTTTTGTTCCATTTTTGGTAGATAGCTTGTTACATTGTTGTATGCTAAGATTAAAATCTTACTTTGATTGGATTTGTCCTTGAATTAACCTCTCCAGTCATTCGTCTTAAGTAAGATAGAACATCTTACTTTACAGATGTGCTTTTGCTTCAGTTCAGATGTAGGGTGCAGGCTTCTTAAGGTCCCATGTGTCCCTGAAGGTAATGCTGTTCAAATTTGTATTGAGAGCTGTAAATAGCTATGTATTTGATCATAACATGAACAGTGCAAAATTGAGCCGCGTTGGTTTTAGGCAGTACTATTCGCTGGCCTTGAACAGTTTCCAATGTTCCAATTGTAAAATTCCAATCTAACTGTTAGGCAACAGATATACAGATGAGGGGCACATACTGTTAGCTGACCTACAGCATCCTATCTGATCAATACATATTCAGTTAAATATAAAGAAATACTGAAAAGCTGTGGAATGATTTAAGTTAAGGTGTAATCCTTATCCGCTGAGGACACTTTCCAATGATGAACCCCACAAATAGCATTGTCTTTCTGGCTGGTTTAAAGTCCCCTCCTGGTCTTCTTTTGGTCTGAACACCCCTCTAATTGTGCCATTAACCAGGTCTTCTCATTTTTCTGAAGCACTGTAGCAGCAGGATCCATTAGGATCTTCCTCACAAGCAAGGATCTCGCCACCTCAAGATTGTTAACAAGCACAAGCTAAAGACAAATCACATGGATAAGCAGAGCTGCTTTTGAAATGGAGATCAACTTTCAAACATGTCCTTATATCCTTCTACAATAAGCTATTTCTACTTAGTATACTTGTTTGAACAAGTTACATTAAATTCTTAATGAGGCAAAATAAACAAAAACATTGAAGTTTGAAGAATGTGGTTGATTACCATCCTGAGAGGTTTGTGTCACAACTTCATTGTATTTTCATATTAGGAAAAACAGAAACAGTGTGATAGTAAATGTTTTATGAATGTGTCACCTTAATAATGCCTTTCAAAGTTCTTCCACATGATATACGCCTTATTATGACATGATTAGTACCTTCCCAGAATAGAAGCAAATAGAATATGCAGGGTTGTCTGCCAGCTACTAATAAGAAGGTATCACCATTGTCTGGACATTGCATAATCTTTTTTTTTTAAAGTCATGAATGACCATTGAGCTAGGAAGTGCTTTTAACAAATAAAAAAAATGATCGGTAGTAAACCTATTATTATGCCTGTATCATTGCTAAGAGCATAGCATTAGCTAGTCTGAAGTACTGTTGTAGGGAGATGATGTTGAATGCATTGTTAATGGAAATTCTCTTTTTCGCTGTTGTTGAAGAATGTACTTCATGGTTTTGGCTGCAGGTCTTTGAAGGCAAAAGCCTGAAAGAGCAAGTTATTTCCCTAGTGATAAGTGATGGATGAAGGGAGGAAATGTTTGTGATACTAAATGGTCAATTCAAGACCACCACTCATCCATCTTACTCACATGCTGTGATTGATCACAGAGGTGTCAGTACCTCTGGTCAGTACCAGTCTGTCATACATTTCTGAGAATTTTCCAACAGGGGTAAAGGAAAATTCTGTTAAAGAGCCTGTCTCTAATATTTATTTGGGAGGGTTTGTATCTGTGACTGTGGCTTCCCTGATGCCTGCTGTCAATTTGTGAATAGTCTCTTCTCGTTTTGCTTTCAGCCCAAAGTATAATAGCATTTTGGTCTTGATTGCTAAATAGCAATTTAAGAATATAACCAACTTCACCAGCCAGTCTGGTTTGCTTGAAAAGGAATATGATGACCAGCACTATTCATTCGCCACTTAAGTTTTATTTTATATCCATGTAATTTTCAGATCTTAAATAGGACAGTCTGCCATGTTAAAATGCATTGTCGTTACAGGAATATCCATGTTCAATAAATGTTAAATAAAATGAACATTTTTTGGTGTGTTTGGAAGGTCACAGGATAGCGAGTTTGACTTCAGAGGACATAGAATGAGCTGTAACGCTCAACATGTGAATTTAGAAGAGGATTAATCTTCCATTGCATAGCATTACCACTTGTCAGTACTTATGTTTATTCAAGCTTTCATACTTCTTAACAAGGTCAAATGGTCTCTGTTTACAAAGTAACCAAATGCTGTTTGCTGTTGTACTGAGGTTTTGGGGTTGGACTCTTTCCATGTGTAGATTGGCACACACTGCCTCTGATCCTTGTAAGCCTAAGTATATTGCTTTTCATTCCTGCATAGTTCTTTTACTTAATTCAACGGATAATATGACAAGTTTTGTTTTCTGATCCTAACAAAGTTGCCTTTCAAAATGACAAAGTCTTATATTGAAATGTCATGAATGAGGATTTAGTATCAGTTGAAAGTTTTCACAAAGGCCTAGTTAACAAATTATTAAACTTGAGGTTCCATTTAAATAAGAGCTTTGTAGGAACAATATGCTTTTCTGGAGATATTAAAATAGAACAAAATTCCACTGAAATGTCATCCTTAATGACTTTGTATACTTCAGCCACTCGTTGTGCAACATCTGTTTTGGTAGTTTGAACTCTGTCTGATTGCTTTCAGGATTCTTATGTCTGATTCTATTGTGTTCTTGTATATGATGTTTTACAAGATAGTGGTATAGTGGTTTACAAGATATTAATTGTTATTAATGCTCTCTATCAGTTTTAATTATTATAGCAATGAAAACGAGTAGTATTGTGATGCTGAATTAAAGCTTACCACAGTATTTTCTGATGTTAAAATAATTGTTTAACAAATAGTAGTAGACCTTGAAAAGCTTGAAATATGATCCCTTTGAAAAACCTAGGTAAATTCTGCTCTCACATTTAAATACTGATAAACATTCACCCAATCCCATTTTTTTCTAATTGGAGACTGATACTTTTCCTCAGTTACCATAGAAACACCATTGTGAGTTGAGAGAAATATTCTGTTTCTGTTCTGATTGTTAAAGCACCTCATAGAAATGTCAAGAAAAAGCATAATGACAAAAAACATTTTTGGTTTTCTACCTTCAGTTTTATCAGATGCATGTTAGAATGGTGATGCAGTAGCTACTGGATTGTGGGGTAAATTTGAAAGGCTCCTGGTGTGTCTAAATAAGTACTGTAGCTGAGTTTAGGGACATAACTTTTATGTACATTATATCTATGTGCATGTATAATATCTATGTACATTTTGGGGTCTAGTTTAATCTTATTTCCTTTTTCTAGTGCTTAAATACTAAATAAGCTTAAATAAGTGCCAGAAAAACATATTGTAATAAAAGTATCAATTCAACATAGAAATTGAACAGGTTGTTACAGAGTTGAGAGAATGGCTTGTGTCATGTGACCTTGATAGATAGGGACCCAAAGAAACCTCCTTTTTTCAGGTCACAAAGTATATCTGTGAATTTATTTTACTTTTCATTCAGTGCTTCCTTGTGTAGGATACAAATCTTCAATTAAACTAAGCAGTACAATTCACACTTCATTCTCCAGTCCTTGACTCACTGTTTCCAGCAGGTCTCAGTTTTTCCTTCTGAATCTCATGGCTCTCTTTACTTTTCAGGCTGTCTCTCTCTCATCATTCCTCTTCCTCACGATCGTGGTGATCTTCTCCATACAGCTGCATTACGTACAGTAGTAGATCAGATGGAGAAATTGGTGGTCCAGGTTGAGAACTACTGATGTTTAATCCAGACGTTGGAGTTAAAAACCCCTCCTCATTTGAAATGTGCCACTGGATCCTAATGATCACAAGTAGTCAGGATCTCACTTGAACATCTCTCAAACCACTCTTTCAAGGTTTCAAGGATCAGTGAGATTCTACCTAACAAGAAAGTGATATTCTACAGCCACTAGCTCCAGAGACAGCACTTCATTCTTGAAGCATTGATTTCTATGATAGCAGCTGACATTTATTGGAAGATTTACAGATTGCTGCTTGCTAGTGTTGGGGTCTTTACAGCTTGGTGTACATGATATTCTGGTGAACATACTGGTATGTGCTGTTCAGCTGTGCATTTCAAGAAGTAACAGAGGAGTTAATGTGACCTGTAGGATTGGAGGGAAAAATGTAAAAAGATTGTAAAATGATTGATTTTACATGTGGAACCTCAGTCTTTTTACAGTCACTGTGAAATTCAGTGCAAAATGATTGCAATATACAATTAATAAAAGAAGCAAATTATTCAGAACTGGCATTGTGTCTATACAGTATATATTTAACTCAATTTAAAGTACATTTCTAGCATTTACACAAAGTTTGTGTAAATGCTGTGTATGAAATGCTTTGTATTTGTGTGCAGTTTTTCTCCAGTCTTTTGAGTAGAATGCATCTTTTTAAAATAAAATGTAATTCTTTCACCAAGGGGTTCTGTTGGGTGGAAACAAGTACTAGGTGTGACACTAATGATCTGTGTGATTAATGTTTCTACTCAGAAAGTTACACTGCACACTCACTTGACTCCCTGATAGCACAGTAGGGTTTTCATTATTTAACAGTTAGTCTGACCTACATAAAATGGGTGCAATCATTTTTTTTCCTTTTAAAATTAAGATATTGTTTTCAACAGGAGAGACTGCTGCCAGTGTTCAAAAAATTGTGCATGGAGAAGTTGTAACTCTGTTTTAGAACCTATAAATAGGTTCAGTTGGCAGAAGAAGACAATTGTGTTTTATAGAAACCCAGTTTGGTAATGGAATTTGTTTCTTAGCTCTCAATGCAATACCAAGTGACCTTCAATAACCAGTGCATTTTCTGCTGTTTATATCTGTCTGCTTCTGTATATTCTTACAGTGCAGTAGGCATAGAGTTCCTTCCTGTTGTTTTTTTTCTTTATAAGTGATTTCAAAACATTTCCACTTAGTTTTCTTGTTTAAAATTAGTATTTATTTGGTTGTTAAGGACATAAGAATGGTTTCAAATAACAAAAGGCCTTTTTGCTCATCTAGTCAGTTCAGTAGTTAGTAGCTAATTGATCCAAGTATTTCATCCAGCCATTTCCTGACGTCTTGGAGGATTTTGAATTCTTGTATCATCTCCCCTTGTCTTCTTTGTTCAGGACTAAAAAGGTTCAGTTCCTTCTGCCCATCAGTGCCAGACATTCCCTTAAGTTTTCCTGTTGTTTATTCACTTTTTCAACATGGAAAGTGCTTAGTGACTATCCATTTTACTGTGTACTCAAAATGACAACGCTCAGAAAAATTGGAAAGCATATGGACAGCATGTGGTTAGTATGCTAGGTGCCCAGGGGTACATTGGTTACCGGCTGCAGAGCACGCTGCAGTATGTATTAATGAATTTGAAGCAAACCTTTAATGAATGGCCTAATTACTACATGCAAATGGTGCAGTTGTGGTGCCAGTGTTTTATATGCATCTTGATGTGATTCTGATTTGTGATGTTGCAGTGTGCCAGCACTGTCTCTTCTTTGGCTGCTTTGTGCAAGATTGCCATTTAGATCTATGCAGATTAAACAGGTCAAATATATTTGTGTGTGTAAGTCATTGCACCAAAGAGAATTTACGTATGGCATTTTGAGCACTATACTGGTGAACCATGGTTTTGTGCTTTACAAAGTAACATGTTGACTACATGAAAGTTACAAATGGCAAAACCAGTCTGAAAACACTGAAATAACTAAGAGTTCTTGCCTAAACTTTGATCAAGATAGCTAATAAATTCTTGAAAAGAAATAGTGAACAAAGTGCTGATTATCTGTTCAGACAAAAAGCTGTCTTAGAGACATTATTTGAGTATAACTGTGCAGCATAACTGTGGAAGACGTACATTGATTGAAAAAAAGACGAATTTGCATTAATTAACTGTAACCACGTAATACTGCAAAATACAGTGCAGTGTTTTATGAAAAAGATTGTATACTTGATTCAATGTTTGTTTTTGCTTTTAGTGGAATAATTCCATTTTATGCTTTATTACATACTTTAGATCTGCCTGTCTTTCATGTACAGTACATTGATAAGTGGTACCCCCTCACAGTTCAGAAAAGTAATTCATGTAAAGCAGAGATGTTTCTAAGGCCTACTAGCAGTGAAGCAGTGGACAATCTCACAGAGGTACAAAAACCCAGGGTGGTGGTGGCCCATTTCTGTACCACGATTTGTTTGAACATCATGAGCTATGAAACCATTGACCCACTTACTGTATTTCCTGCTTGTAGGACATACCGTATGTTTGTTGAGATACTATGTATGGGATGATTCTCTAGCCGTGAGTCAGAATGCTCTCACAGGAGAACAGGATCACTTGTCCCATTTTGGGTAATGGTGTGGTATGATAGAAAAGATTGGCACAGTGCTGGATGTTCCTAATTGAAATTTATGGATGCTTTGAAAGGCTATGTTTTTAAAATGTCTTACACAAATATAGTTAATGGTGTAATTCAAGATTGAGATTTAGCATGACCAAAGCTTTGGGATGCATTATTTATTGGCTCATATTTTATAACCAATCTTTTGGATAAGTGGTTCAGTGGCTTTGAATATGTTATGAAGTAGGTTTAGGAAAGAGAAGCAAGCTGTTCAGGAACACTGAAATTAAAATGCAGAAAACTGGAAGAAAAAAATGCTAAATACGAATACTAATGTTACTGCAGCTACTTGTCCTGTTAAGACCAGTAATAAAAACGTTTGTTTAGGACAAAATATTGCAAGTATGTTCCTAGAGTTATCAGAAAGTGGTTTTGGGGGTTACTGTATATTTGGCAGTTGACTATTTTAACTGCCTTATTGCCATGGCAACATAATTTATCTGGTAATTTTGCGATCTACAAATTAAAGTGAAAGGTTTAGTAGGGTTTCATAGCCCTTGACTACTTTAAAATGGCAATAAAACACAATGCCCTTTACCCAGTTCAGTAATCTTACTACTGTTTCAATCTGACAGGTTGTATGAAGAGGCTTTTCAAAACTGTCATCTTATGATGTATTTTGAGTATAAAGAAGGTGATTTCTTGAGTATTTATGTATTCATAATTTATTTTTACAGAGATTCATGAATTGTGAAACATGGAAGCATGGGAATTTTCTATGTTCCTTTTTCTGGCCCAGCACTGAACGAAATTATTGATTTGCATAATTTGCAATTACCCTTTGTGCATGTATCATTCATCTGTAACATCATAAAAATGAATTGACAGCATTTATCTTGTTATATTCTGCAGATTAATTTTGAATGACCAGGCACATCTTAGATGTGACACCAAGGTATTGTGTTTATAAATGCATATACATTGCCACTGTATTAAATATGAAAAAATGAAACTTTATCACTTTGGGATAGCAGTCTATCTCAGTTATAATCTGTTGAGCTAAATGGGGGGGAGCACAAGAAAATGCATAGAACTTGGTATTTTCTAATAATGGGGCAGAATGATTTTTTTTCTATTTTCTATTATTCACTTTCATGCAAGTAAAAAAGACTAGTAAAGGTCCTGTATTTTATCAAATCACTGACCTCATCCCATCTATTTAAAGAAAAAGAAAAATTGTGTATATATTAGTAGGCTTAAAACCTATCTTAAAGAGCTAGAAATGTGTTTTGTGTAAGGTCTGCATTTTTCTTCTGTACATGTAATTGGAAGTGTTGAATTCTGAAAAGATATGGGTGTGAAGGATTGATGAGAGAAATCTTTTGTTGCACTTTGACAGGAAATTACAAAGCAAAACTATGGTCCTTGCATGTAATTTCATGGTCTTTGCTGCCCAATAATGAACCTGGCTTGGAGTCTAGAATTTGGTCACCAAAATGTGAATGTTTAACAGTTGATCTGCTACTTTTTGTTAATAGGAGCAGTCAAGAGTGCAGTGTACAGTAGTTGGTGATGTAGTTATTACTTGATATTTCACTTGATTAATTTTTGTTTTAGATTTTTCTAAGCATTCAAAATCCCATATTTCAAAAAACAGTTTAAAACCAAAACATTAAACCTTGAAGCCAATTGGAATAATATAAATGGAAAAAAATAACAAGTGACAGATTGTTTAAGATGATGAACGTCATCAAAGTACAAAGCTGTTTTGCAGCTTTTTTATTCTACTTTTTAGGTTGGTATTTTATTAGCATGTCCTTTTTAGAAGCATATTATTCCTTGCTTGTTCTTTGTGGGTTTGACATTGATATGAGGGATAGATTTATGGCAAAAATGTAATATTTCAGTATTTAATATCATGATCAAGTCCATCACATTGCATGTTTAATGTATTTTTGCCCTCACTGATGTCAGTAAGGGGAAGGTTTTCGATTTTTAAAATAAAAAAAAATCATGATTTTAAAAAACGGGAAGGAAACTTGTATGTATTTAAGCTGAACACCTATAGCAGCACTTGCAGCATTGGGCAATGCTTGCAGATTCTGGTGCTGGTTCCTTGATTATCGGTCATATCAGTTGTAATACTGTTGGGATTGGATCAGTTGATTGAGATGGCCAATGTTTTTCCTCTGAAGGAACTACTTTACATTTGCATAATTTAAGTACCATCTACAACTACACAGCTTTTTAACCACGAAGGATAATTTTCTGTTTCCTTAATATCTAGTACAAAACCCATCAGTCCAAAATGAGGACTAAATTAAGATGATATACAGTGGAATATTACACTTTTAAGGCTACAGTACGATGCTATGAATATGAATATAATTTACCAATCTCCTTCATGATAACAGATTACATTTTTTACAGAAAATTTATGCAGACCGTTTAAATTTTTTCTTAACCAGTTTTGGCTAATAGAAAAGGGGAGCTTCAGTACAGAGATTTTATTTCAGGTGGTGAAATGATTTCATGGGAGCTGGGGATGGGGTTATTAAAAGGGAGATGAAGATATTTGCAATGCAACATTCAATCTCAGTTGGCATGGTTTTGCATTAGCACTGGATTTATTGTGCGGTAGCACTCTCTACTCCACATGATAGATTTTAAAAATGAAATGAAAATTTTACAGTAAAACAACTCAGCAGCAGACTTACTGTATTACTGTCATTCTGGTTCTAGCTGAAAATTAATTATCTTAGAGAAACATAACACAACATTGTACATCATGTCTCCATGAGAAGACATTGGCCTGCAGTGATCTGTACTCGTGTTCTTTTTAAAGCTTTTATTCAATTGATTTTGAAATTCAGTTTTTATTTTTGTTATCATCTCTTTCAGTGAATAACAATGACCCTTTTCAGTATTATCTACACATATCCCCTCTGAGTGAATAGCGTCACTTTTAAGTTTTTAGACTGAAGCTGAGCCGGATCAGTTTAATTGAACAGAGCAACACAAAAATACATCTCAGCAGCTTTGTTATTGTATTCTAGTCCATGAGTTTAAACAATGTTCATTCCAATATCTATGCATTCGATGTGGTGTTTTTATTTCAAATTAACAATCTATAATATACTTCATTTACAGTGCAGATACAGTATAGGTCTTAAAGTTGTGAAAACGACTTTTATTTTGTTCGGGTTTGCCTACTAGGGGACTGTTAATAACCTAAGCATGTGACAAACCAGTAGAAACTTAGCAGTGATTCAAATGTAACCACACAAATTAATACAAAATGATGTTCAGTTCAAAACTGACTGAGCTGTGCATTTAAAATCTAGTGAACAGAAAAGAAAAACTGTGACAAGTTACTGTAGATGTAGCAGATTCAAATGTATTCCAGCTTCGACCTTTAACAGTAGAATGCCTGAATAAGGGAAAATGAAGTTCCTAACTACCTCCATTAAAGTGCAAATGAAGCCCTTCGTATATGAGAAGCCCATCAAAATGCTAATCAGTAGTCTAATATCCTTCCTGAATGTATGCTGTGTATACTGTATATATATAGCTCATATTCTTTCCTGGTACTCTGTCAATCAAGCCACATTTCCGTCTTATCTTTTGTTTCTTTTGTTCATTGTGAGTAGGAAATAAAGCATCAGTATATACAGACCCTTTTCATCAAAACAAATATACTGCTTTTGGAGTCTCTCGATCCAGAATGTTATTGGTCAACTGACCGTTTACTTGGATAGGTACAGCAGGCTGATGGAACAGTCTCATTGTGTGAATGTAGGTAAATGGTGAGTCATCAATATTAAGGTGAGAAACTAACACTCAGCTCACTCACAAAAGGGGTTCCATGATGTACAATTTCCTATTATTAATGAAGATTCAGTTTTGTTTTGATTTCCTCTTATTTATAATTGGTTTCAGTCTTACTTCATTTACAACACATCTACTATTTTTTATCACTGAAGGGCCCATCTTACTCAAAAGCAGTAAAATAGTTTGTGGGAAAGATTACTGTGGTTTTGGAAGGCCTGTTGTTCTGCGTGCTAACACAGTGTGTGTTCTGTCATGCTTTGCTCCCAAGAGGTGTTTGCGCTCCACATAGGTTTGTGTGGGAAGCTTGGAAAAGCACTCTGGGGATCCTTTCAGTTTGATGAAAGGTGTCATGGAAATGTAGTGTTTTTTCATTTGAATAAAATACAAGAATGTGCATGCTGTCAGTTTTTAAAAATAATTTAAAAGAACACTATACCCTGGGAGTTGTACTGTGTGGTGAAATTCAGCTCTTTCTCTTGTGGCCTGTACTGGCCTACATCTACAATAGATGTTACGGAAAAATAATCACACCTGACATACCATGGGTCACGTGCACCTTATTGAGACTGATAATAAAGCTTAATTTGGTCAGCAATACAGATTACCAGAAATCAGAAAGATTGAACAGAGTCTAATAAGTGCTAGCTGGACTGTGCGCTACTACATTAAGTTACCAATTTACAATAGAAATTGAAGAGGTGGGAGCACAATGTATGCATTAAACCTTGCACATCTGTCATTACAATGTTACATGAGTATACAGTAGTTCTGTTACCATTAGAAAGATAAAGTATTGGCTTCAACCCCTTGGTTGGCTGACTTCCATACACCCTGAGTGTGGCATTCCTGAATGCAGGGTTTTTTGCAATGGCGCAGCTAACGCGGCATCTATATACTGTAGATTGCGTACAAATATTTTATTTTTTGAAGAGAACAGCTGTTTGACGTGCAGCTTGCAGGTTTTTGATTATTCATATTGTATTTACTTTTCTTTATACACTGATTTCTCTTTCAGGCAAATCCTGCTTAAATTTACCCATATGAGGGAGGGTTTTAGACAAAGTGCTTTAAAGATCCGGTTCTGCTCATAATATTGATTAAAAGGAACACCACAGTTTGCTCTCTTGTGTCTCTAAGTTGTGGCGCGAGTATTAGCCAAATTACCTTTATTTCTCACATATCCCATTTACTTAAGATTCTGAACAGATGTTGGCTTAGTAAGATTGGACAAGATGGCTATGCCAGCTGTTAGTTAGCTCTGGGAAGGCCCTTCCCATAGATGTGCCTAGCAATGAAATGACAGCATAACAAATAATGATTCCACTGTACTGCATTGGCATGCTGGCAGCTGTAGTGAATAATCAGATGATACCAGGCCCTGGAATGCGGACACTCTTTTACACAGTTTAGTGGAAGAATGTCTTCTGTAGTTTTCTTTTTTTTCAAGTGAAGTTCTCCCAGGTGCACAATCTGTTCCCGTGTCAAATGCATTTTAAGAACCATTTACACAGTATAATTTCTCAGTTTCTTTTTTTCAGCTTTTATTATTGAATCAAGCGGCAGGGAAAATACTTGAAGAATATTTCCTAAAATTGAGTAGAAAGGCATAACAATGTAGGGGAATAACAACTGAGCGTGTTTAGTTGTTGAATGAATGATACAATAATCATCACCCTGTTTTTGTTTTGGATGGCATTAGAATAATTGATAGCGATCAATAAGACACAGGGAGGTACAGTAAGAGGGACCTTAAGGCTGATGTCTATATGATGTCACTCCATACCGTAGGAGAAATTCCTACCAGTGCTTCTGTTCATCAAGCTTTAGAGAAAAGTTTCTCTAGCAGAAGGTTGTTCAGTCTTGGTTCTGTGGGGCTACCGCCATACAAGTTATGTTGGGTTTTAGATTGTCAGCACCCTGAGAAAAAAAAGCTGTTTAATCTTTGCAATTAAGTAAACAGTAGAATTGAAACTCCTACAACAGCAGTCTTGAGCAACATGATAAGATAAGATCACTTTAAATCAAATCAATTCAAATCAAATTTGTTTATCATGTTTATCAATCATGTTTATTTATCGAATGCACAACAATACGGCGTGCAGCAGTAGTTGCTGGCAATCAAGTGTCTTTGGATTCCATTAACATACTGTACAAATGCGATCCTGAACTAGAAAATTAAACCAGGACATTGTACATTGTGATCCTGCACTCAAATGAATATAATTCTGTCATGACAAGGGATGATTCACACGTCAGAAAGGTATGTGTCTGTAAGAACCGCAGATTGATGAGAAACAAAATGTCCTTAGTTTGAACACCATTTGTATAACTATAGTTAAACATGTTCTTTCAAAGGTTCTGACAGCTTTTAAATAGGTTCTTTTCATAGTCCAGTTTTTTTTTGTCGGTGAAAGATGCTATATTCCTGGCTTCAGTCATACTTCATGTTGAATAATAGTGCCAATGGGAAATACATCATGTGCAAGCAATGCTTCACAGTCTGTTATCTACAGACAGTGATTGATGTAACATATTCTATGAATCATGCTTTAGTAGAAATAGATGGATTTTTTTTTTCAAATAACTGTACTGGATTGAGATGGGGTCAGAGGAAATGTCAGTATTTGCCAAGCTGTATGTTGCCCAGTGCACAGGGTTATATACGGACATGACTTAGCATATTTATCTAGATTTTGTATGAAATTATAATTAAATGATTATAGAAAAATAAACTTGTAGTGCTCATTTATTTTGCTGTTTTTGCCGAGAAGAAGCAAAAAGTTTACTTGTCCTTGTACAGTATTTAAATGAGTGGTGTTTGTCAAGCAAAATTTACATTGAAGTAAATGTTTTTCCCTTGAAATACTATACCTTTTCTGTAATCAATTCTTTCTAGCAGGTCCAGTGCTTTGCTTAGGCCCATATGGATTTTGAAATCCGAATAGCCATTCTGCCCATCTAATATCTGTTTTAAATAGAAAATGTCTATAATACAGATAAATTACTGAGAAGTTGGAATCCGCAGTTCTGACAGCCAATCCAGAGATCAGAATGCAGCTTAGATTTGTGTTTGATAAAAGTCTGTAAGTTCAAAGATTATACTTTACTTCCTTTGTTCTGCCAGCAACTGGTGAAGCTTGTCAGGAACCTCTCTCGCACAGATGCTGATTATCATTCCAGTGTGTGGCTTCGGTTTTATCCGTATAGATCATTACTTAAACTCAGTCTATCCTACCCACAGATGTCCTGGCTCTCTCTCTCAGTGTGGCAATTCCCAGTGAAAGGACAAATTCTCCAAAAATTGTCATAGCTGAAACCCATCTGCTGATGTTCGTTAAAAAAAGGTCATATGCTGTCAATCTTTAACATTATATTTCTATATTTTATTCATAGTTAATGTGGCTGCAATGTGAGATATCACACATAAAGGACCATTTTTACATTCTTTGAATTGTCACTGAGTTGGAGAACTCTTGAGGCTGAAATGAATGGTTTTGACTGTAATCATCCTTTTCATTGCCAGGAGAATTATTTGGAATTGTTAGTAAAAGCAACCACAGAGATGTATTCAGATTTTTCAGGTAGAGGGGAAAACATCTCTGGTGTTTTATAGCTTTGAACATTGTTAAAAAAATAATCACACATTGATATATAGTGTACATATAATTTTTTATTTAATATTTTCTAGTGTTGCAAACAAAAGTTGTCGTATTTGTGCTCAAAGTATTTTCAGTGATTTCAGAGATCCAGAATATAAGTATAAAATGGAGAATTTGATGCTTCTTGCTATCAAGAAAGGACAGGCATACATTTTTAATTTGTCACTGCACACATGATAGAAAATTGGTCCTGGGAGTTAGTCCAAGCTCCTTATTTAATTCTTAGAATGCATAGTTGTCCATGCCTTCAATTTGATTGATAGCCTGTGCTTTGCAGAGCTGAGAGTCATTCACCTTCTTCACAGGGCATCCAGAGAGAATTTTTGCAGGGATTCCACATTCGTTTTCACCTTGAATAGGGTTTTTGTGGAGGAAGCTTATGTATAATGACTGTAAATTAATCATAGTTAATTCAGCATTAATGTATTCACTTTAGGAGAGAGTGATTAATTTGTTTAGTAGCTGAAAGCAATCAGACTCTTGTGACTTTTTAGGACCTTATAAAATATGATTATATCTTTTAAACACAAAAGATATTGCAAAAAGGGTCTAGGCTATATTCAGTTGAAAACTGTTTTTGTCTGTCAAGTTAATCATTTACTATTATGGCTTAGCAGAAGATAAGGAGATCTCATAGAGCACAGATTGGGCTTATACACCCAATGGCCTTATTTTGAAGTTTTATTTTTTAATTAAAATTAGGAGACGATGCTCTTGTTTTATTTCAATGTAAGCTACAGTATATATGTAACATCCGGACTCTATAATATCTATGGTCTGGGTACATAAGTGCAGTCGGACATGGAGATAACCAAGCAATCACAATCTTTGTTCCTTAAACATCATCACAGTCATCTCTCTCATTCTGAACACAACAGAGTGATATGAAGCATAGCTCCCTTTTCTTGAGTTCTGCTTCATGTCTTTGTGTCCCTATCTGGAAGTCAGGCAGCTAATCTGCTTGCTGACTAAGACAACATAAAGCACTCTCCGTGCTCAGTTTATAAATGAGAATGGCTCAATCCTTACTGATCTCATCTCTCTCCTTGCTTTGTCTTTATTTCTCACTCCTAACCACTGGCCCAAACCTCTACAAGTCTTCACCATCCCTAAGTCAAATATTTGTCTTCCTCCTTTATAGTTTGGGGTTTCAACTTTTCATCCTCATGGCCACATCAAGTGACTAATTGGGTTTTAAATGCCTATTAATTTTTTTTAAAAATGTCAATAAAATTATATTTTATACCCGCTTGTTATAATCTTTCCAGATTTGACTCTTCAACAATGCTTGCTGTACCTGTTCTTAATTCCCGTTCACTTGATTTTATTTTAATTAGAAACTGCATGAATTAAAGGCAACAGTCCTTTCAAGTTTTGCAATGAAGGGATGGTCGGCAGTTTTTTGTAATTTGCATGAAAAACAGACGTGATGAAAAATGTTATTTTGTCAGGCAGTTTTCTTTAGATACTGCATTATTGCCAAAAACTTTATCTCCCACACTTTATCTCTTTGACTTTGACATTAATTTCTCTGCCATGCCATTGAACATTTTGCCACAAATTGAGCAATTAGATGGATTGATGTGAGAGACTTGTGGGTACTTCACTTGCTTAATGTGTTCTGCACTTACATACAGTACTGTATACAGTATATCCTTGTGAAGATATGCAATTGCTTTAGGAAGCCAAAAACCATTAAAGTCATGGTGTTGAACACAATGAACCAACATTTCATAACATTTTAAACTTTCAGAAACCGTGCTGATTCCTGTTTTGCCCAGAGGTGACTTGTTTGTCTCACACACGAGGAATGACTGCCTCAGTGCCGCCTGCCCTTTTCCCTGTTAGTCAGCGGGGAAAATGTGGCTTATCCCTTGTCAGTGCAGCTTGGCTGTCAGGCATAACAATGGCCAGCCACTTCCTCGTTTGAGATTTATCACTTGAGGAGGGGGCCATCTCACAGAGCACTCCTGAGGAAATGAATGGAAAATGAATTATCGCATTGAACTTCAGAAATCCGCTGCACTGGTCGCTTACAGACCATGCATGCTGTGCTAAATATAGTCTTCTAATTTTAATAAATTGAATTATCCGATCGTTTTTTGTAAGTACCTAAAAAAATACTGAATGTTTTCTGACATTAATCTTATGCTGTTTTTTAGTTTTCTTCCCTTTTTGGTGTTTTGCGTTCATCAGCAGCCATATCACTCACAACACATCAGCCTGCAACTCACAACTGGCAACCCACTGAAGCTAAGCAGGTGTGAGCCTGGTCAGTACCTGGATGGGAGACCTCCTGGGAAAAACTGGTTGCTGCTGGAAGAGGTGTTAGTGGGGCCAGCAGGGGGCGCTCACCCTGTGGTCCATGTGGGTCCTAATGCCCCAGTATAGTCCCCGTCACTATACTGTAAACAGGCGCCGTCCTTCGGATGAGACGTAAAACCGAGGTCCTGACTCTCTGTGGTCATTAAAAATCCCAGGGTGCTTCTTGAAAAGAGTAGGGGTGTAACCCTGGTGTCCTGGCCAAATTTCCAACTCCTAATAATCCCCCTCTATGAATTGGCTTCATTACTCTGCTCTCCTCCCCACTGATCGCTGATGTGTGGTGAGCGTTCTGGCGCACTATGGCTGCCGTCGCATCATCCAGGTGGATGCTGCACATTGGTGGTGGTGGAGGGGAGTCCCCATTACCTGTAAAGCGCTTTGAGTGGAGTGTCCAGAAAAGCGCTATATAAGTGTAAGCAATTATTATTATTATTATTATTATTATTATTATTATTATTATTGGTGCATACATTGGCAAGCCACTTTTAACCACTGTTAAAAAAATGAAAAGATTGACGACAAATTTAGTGCCGTTTACAAAACTGAGGGATTGTATAGTGAAGATGGAAAAAAGCCATTATGCTATTGGGATTTCATTTGGATTTCATAACCCTAATTGTATAATACAATTTAATTGGTGTGTATAGTTGTTGCTATTTCGATTGGATAGGCCATATATTATTATTAATATGGACTAACTATTGCAGATAGTAGGTCCTACTGGGATTTTCTCTTAGAATCCCAAAGGTGTTTCTTGTAGAATTACAAAGGAAAGCCACAGTGTTGTGTGCAGTTTTATTTTTATTGTGTGATCACAACTTTACACTTGTTTTTCCAACAAAAGATCCCTTCTTGCCCAGAAACACATGTGATGTCTCACTGAGAATCTTGTTACTGCAACTTGTTTCAGTGCTGTTCATCATATTAACTCTCTGCTTTTGAGATGCTCTGTTCATTTGTAAAGTTTTCTCCAGTTCCTGCAACTGACTCCATACCGTATATACAGGACATGGATGTTCTTGAGTGTATTTCACTTGTCTGCATACCATCTGACAAAAAGAATTACTGCACATAGTTACTTTTTGTACAATCTGATACAGGTGCCAACTTTCCCTGTGATGGAGTTCTGTTAAATTTTTCAGGATGTGAAAAGCCCTTGTGATATTCTCTCTTTGTGACAAATTGCACTTAACAATGAATGCTATTGAAATACTAAATGTGTTTACACAGTACCTGTGTTTAATAGCACAGCGTGTTCTTAAATAGTAGGGAGTGTGAAAGTAAAAAAAATGATTGGCTTCACTAACAGATACTGTGGTATGAATGTAACCTGTAATTGCAGAAGTCTTTGTAAGGTTTAAATGGAAAAGACCAAAAAGCTTTCTGCAGAAGATAAAATTAAAATAAAGGCTAATTCTTTGACCTGAAGCCTCTGCTGCCAGATCTTAAGTCAAGAAAAATGTGCGTGAAATAGAAAGTCTTTCTCCATTTCAGTAACTGTCACTTGTAATATGTTCTTCAGTCAAAATATCCTATTATATTTTGTTGTCCTTCTTAAGTTAGCAAATATGTTCTTTTGATAAGTGTTTCGTGTCTCTGTTTAATATTTAATTTAATAACATCTACAGGTGTTTTTTTCAGATATTGGTACGCTCTTCAAAATAAACCTGGTGTCTTAGTAAATCCTACTAGCTAGAGACCTATTAATTGTATGATCAGCTGAATGTATTTTGAAACTAAATTCCCATTACTTCCCGTGTTACAATCTCTGATTGGTTCCAAAACTGAAAAAATGTTCCCCCAGACACCTAAACTTTACATTAATACACCACAGAAGAGTACTAATTAGGAAAACAATAACATTCCTGATTAATTATTTGAGTAACTTGTTTCAAGTCATTAGTTGAAGTATAAACAATAGGTAAGAAAACAATAACACTCTTGACCAGCCCAGAAGAGTAAAAAATCAGCTCGTTAAAATCGGTAGGATAGCACTTTCTTGTATCGCAAGGAATTATTATACCAAAGATATTTTGTCTTTGGTAATAACCACTAACATCTCATTTTTACTTTTCATTGGCATTCCATTGGCTTTGTTCTTGTGCTTAAAATGATTTATAGTAAGAAATGTTTGTCTGCTTAATGTCAGGGAGAGTAATTGAGTAGTTTGTGATAAATTGGTGTATAACTGCAACAGTACTACCTTAATTTAGACTAAGAATTAAAATGTTTACCTAAGTAAGCAAAATCGCTTTGCTGTAAATACCCAGATGTTTAAAAATTGTTGACTATTTCATTTTAATGAGAACCTTTGTAAATGGAGAACTGCAAAGACAAATTGTGCTTATAGTAATCAATGTCATACTAGGTTATCAACATGCGTTTTACAATCCAGCAACACTAAAATATTGTTAAAACACCTCTTTTATGTGTTTCAATTTAGCAGCACCTGTTTGAAGCTTATGCGGTCATTTATTACATAGGCTCAGACATTTGAATTGGAAAGTTGAATGAGGATAAATATCAAGTTTAATTTGCTGAAGAGGTTTTAGATGGGAACAATATCAGTTTGTAACCACCTTCCCATAACTTTAATGTTAATATTAACCACAGCAATATACTGGACAGTAGCTAAGCTGGAGCACACATGGATGTTCCTTTGCTTTTAAGTCTGCCAGTGTGCTGGATCTAAAGCAGTAGTGTCAGAGATTAAAACTCAGGTCACCATTACGGGGCACACAGCTGTATTATTGTCACTTGCCAGTTGGCGCCTGGGATGATGCCTGCCAACTTTAAAGTTATCAGTTTGAGAACAAATTGGCAGTCGGGTGACAATCTTGATTTTTGCAGGATGTAACCATGTCGTTAAAATGTGTGTGATTAGAAAGATAAGGTGCATGTCTACTCTGTTTTTTTTTAAAGCAACCCACATTTAGAACATGTCTGTCATTGCAAAGATTGTACTGATAGTGTGACGTACTGTAGCACACGCTTTGTAAGGTGGCACCACAACTGAAATGACCTATTAAGTGTGGAGTTAATTGGCCATAGGTTTTGAAAAAGAGTATATCAAGAAAAATGCACAGCTTGTCAGGTACAAATCTGACGCACATCTGGGTCCTAATGGAATCTGCCCCACTTCAGTTCAGTAGGTGTAGTAGCATGGAAAGGAGGATTTTGAAAAGTTTTTCAAATACAGTCACCGTCTTGGTTAGGATCACTGTTTTTGCTACATGCTAGTTTCCATTTCTATACCTGGCAAGTTTGGGAGCTGATCAGCTGCGTGCTGTTCAAGCTGGGCCAGTTTGAAATTTGGTAAAGGAAAAAGAAATGGAAAGGGAAAAAAAATCCTTGCAATCACTGAAGGCTTCAACGCCTGGAATCCTAATGAATAAGAATCAGACAGAATTGTACGTTTTTAAATCCGAGATTAAACTCTATGTACCTGACTTTTAGCTAATCATGAAGCTGCTCCTAGTACCTGAGTACTGTAATGAAGCAGGAATGACAATGAGGGTTATTCTTTATTGAGATTTAACAAAGATGAAAGCTGTAGACTTATCCCTAAGAGGTGGCATTCTAAGTGTCTATGTACAATGAAGTGTGGGTGTTCATAATTCTCGGAGAAAGCCTGTCTGGTATTCTGTGGATCTCCCTGTCCTTCAGGAGGATGAGAGAAGTGAAGTGCTATTTTTACTTTCAGTCAGGGGGGCCAGATCATGTGCACTTTAGAAGTGCTGCCCTCCTGAGAGGTAGGAATGTACTGGTAAACCGGTAATAGTCTTAGATAGGCACCACAGGGGCCCCATGGCCTGCATCTAATGAATAGACATGTTTGTCGGCTTTCATGAGCACCAAGTCCAGCTTTTCACTATTGAATAGCATTCATCTCGGGCTGAAAACTGTTATCCCACATTCTGTACATAAAAACATGAAAGCTTTTCAATTGGTGCAGGATATACAGTATTTTTCTAAAACAAGACGGAGCTTTCTGCAGTATTTCATTCTTTATAAGCAATGCATTCTTGTTTCTCTAAAATCAGTTTATTTTAATGCCACATTCGATGCATGATCCACACAATGAATTGTGTCTGCATGCTGCTGTTTTTTTCAGATTCCATTATAGTGAAGTTATATTGCTTTCATTATTGTGTTGTACTTCTAAATGGACTGTTTCAATTGATCTTGAAATATACAGAGTTGTGATAGCTTATAAAGTTTTGTTTGATTAAACCAATCTTATTCTTATTTTTCATTGCACATTCTATGGATGGGGAAATCGTACATTGGTAGTGATCGATATTGACTTAAACTATAGGTTATAAGGACTCCTCCTTTTTTATTTGAAGTAAAAAATATTGAGATCAAAGAGGCCCTTTTATCTTAGCAGATGTGCAAAATCTCATTGGTAAGAGACTGTTTGTTGTTGAATTTTGAAAATCTGATCTTAACTTCACATTTGTTTTTCAGATATACCCCCAAGAATATACTGTAGTTTAAATGCTTATGAGTGGGTGACTAATACTTTTGAAATAGTCTACAGCCACCTCCAAAATTGAACAAGAAATCCATAGTGTGAAATCATCCTATATATTAACCTAATTCTCTCATCTGTCTGAATTCCAGGATTACTGGAGGAGGAAATTGTTTTACAGGGGTTCCAGACATTTAGAGAGTAGAGGATTTTATTTGCTCTGTGTACATTGGGATTCTTATTTGTGCCATTCTTTCAAGACATGTAGAGTACAGCAGACAACACAGTACAACAGATAACCCTGCACAATGTAGACATTACATTACAAAGCAGTAAATAGTAAATAATAAATAGTGGCGGTATGTACAGAAATAGTGACAGTATAAATTTGAAGATGATCTGTAAATTAAAATATAATATCTCTGTATCATGTGGATAGTCCTTTTAAATACAGTACAATCCTTTTTTGCATTATCTTGGTAACATTTTCAGACCCAACAGTCCTTTGGATGGCTACTAGCCAATTTCTGTAGTCTTAGAGTGGGCTATAATTGCGAACTAAAGTATAGATAAACCAATATTAAGCAACTTGAAGAGTGACCTTCGTTGTTTCACATTTAAGTATGTCTACCAAGAGGCAAATTAATTATCTGAAGCGAAACCAGATTAAAATCCTTTAAGTTAGTTTTAATGACTATTTAATGTATCTGTGTACATCACACATCAGCCGTTTTAAGGTCTCACTGTCATGAAGGTGATAATATTAAGATTACACAAAAGGTTGCATACAGTATAGGAGAAAAGCATTCTGCCCACTTCTTTGGTTACTAGTAGGTGATTGTTGCAAACCATTTCAACCAGCACTTTGTTTTTTAAACAGATGAGTCAACTGAGAACTCATTTGTATTTATGATGACCTGGAGAGTATCTGTGTGTAGGTAGCAGGCCAATCTGAGTCAATTATTTTGCTCAAGGATATAGTAGCATTTCATCTTTGAACCCTCATCCGTCCAGTCACAAATCCAGTCCTAACCACTACTCCACACTGTTTATAATTTCCACTTCAGTTCATAAGTAAAATCTTCAGTTGTGGTTTGTTAAATGCAATATCTCATGCATTATAAGTTTGTATTTTTAAATATTTTTAAATTATATATAGAATATTTTTTAAGATTTCTGGTCACTTCATTAATATTCTCCAAAAAGTATAATAATCTGGCCTCACCACATTACTCCAAAGGCGCAGTGATATCAAGCACTGGCTCTTAGATTACTCATATGGCATTTAACGCTTTGTTTTGGTCTTTTCAGTGCAGCACAAGTGACAACTTAACACGGTTGTTTTGTGAGGCACAGGGTTTTCTGAAAGGCTGCCCATCCTCGACCCTAAAAATAGTGCTCTTTGCTCAAACCATAAATTCTTATTATCTCACATGCTGAAAGACCCATTAATCTTTCGGATCTTATTCCTCTCCTCCTTCACTGCTCCTCTCACAGTTACACTTTTTCCTTCAGAATGAAGCACTTACTGTCACATTACTTTCTGTGTGCTCAAAAAAACTTCCCTTTTAAAGAATACTCTATACGACATGCTTAGCAGTGAGGGTACATTAGTCCTGTGCCTTGGAGAGAAAATAACTTTTCAGTTTCTGAATACTGAAGTCTGAGTGCATCTACATTTGTGATTAGGTGATGTTTCTAAGGCATAATTGCTCTAATTTGTAGTTGAGATTCTAGACACAAGGCTTCAGAAACATTTTACTGAGTACACAAGGATAGTCCTTATTTCAGCCATTAAGATGCTTAGCTTTTATTGTGCGTGTTTGCAGGTATTTACTGTATGTGCTGGTTTGCAATTATTTATTTCTGCATCTGTTTGTATTGTTTTTTTTTATGAAAGCAATTCCTTAGAACATTTCCAGGTTTTTGTCCCAAAGCAACGTTTTTTAATTAAACCTTCCACATATTACTCGTAATGTCAGTTTTTCACCTAAAAGGAAGCTAGATGAAAATGTTTTTTGTTCTTGGCAGCAGATTCCAGCTGCTGTATACAGTATTCCCTTGCTTCGACAAGAAGGATACATGGAGAAGTTAGGAATGTGGCTATGGTGTGGTTTGTATAGGAGACGGAACCTTGTTGTATGACTAGATTTCTGGGTAATACTTTATATTGGAAGGTTTGAAAAATATGTGAATTTTGAATACTGTATAATACTGTATATGTTTCCCTAATGGGTAAATGAAATGAATTTATAGAATTATTCTAAAATGCTTCTTGTGGACTTCCCTATAAACACTTATAACATGTGAAGAGCACATAATTGCTCTTGAAAGACATTTTAATTGCCTAAAATTAAATCAAATTGCAATACAGAAGCAATGGTCTGTCAAATATGTAGTAAAAACGTACACTGTAAAAGCTTTGAGAAAGCTTTAATCAAGGCTTTCTGAGTGTGGACATTTTCATGTAAATACAGTAGTAAAATTGCTTAGACATGCCATTCCAGTTGTTTCTATTGTTTTACTTGTGGAGGTCTTAAAGAGAAGTACACACTCTGTAAGTGTTTAAAAGATACGTCATACAGCAAAGTTCTATTAACCTGTCTAGTCAGAAAGTTGCTTTTACTGTTTCTCTTTTTATGTTGTTTGAATAGTGACAGTGTAATTTAATTTTTCATGAATTTCAAGTTCTTTCATTGTTGAGATAGCCCCTCCAGCCAACCACTGCAATGTCAAATATTGCAAAGAATTGTTGAAAATGCACAAGATGAATGAATAAATACTGTAATAGAATTATCTTTAAAATTATACTTATTATGTTTGCCACTCACAACATCAATTTGGGTTTAGTCTTACATCCACACAGAATGGCTTTAAATCTTTTTAAAAGAAGCTTTTCTAAATGTAATACAATCACTATATCTTTGTCTTTTTGTGTCAAAGTAAATTAATGCTTGTGTTTCTCAGAGTCATACTTTGAGTTTTCATACCTCAGCAGTAGATACAGAAAATTTCACTGTTGTTACCTAACTTTGATGTTTGCTCTTTTTTCAAACTCAAAATTTGTCCACTGCTAATCTGGATTAATGCAGATGTAGCACTGTAAGTCTTTGGACAGCTTGGGAAATTAGTAATGCATAATTGCTCTGACAAGATCTTGGGCTTAGTTCCTTAGGGACTCTGTAGGGTAGGCCCAATTCTCTGCTGGCCTGGGAAAACAGGTCACTTTGTTACTGAAGTTACTTATCTCTTCTCATCAATGGCTGCTTACTCTGCTAATCACCATACACTCATATCTAACTTAACTAGCTGAGCATGACAGACCACTAAAGCATAATCATGAAACCGTGGCAGTGTGTTTAGTAGAAGATAAAGTTCATCATTGGAAGGCATTGATTTAGGTGGTACTTCTTAATCTTTAGTACTGCAGAAAAATATTTCATGGTTTACAAAACTTGACATGAAGGAGCATTTATATATTCTGGGTTCACACTTTATGGGAATATCTGCAGTCTCTTTGTGGCTTTGAGCTCATTCTTCTGTATTGGGTAGTCTAATTGGAATTTTCTGTGGAGTTAATTTGTCCAGTACTGTATATAATCTGCCGCTAAAGAATGCTAGACAATGTTTAACTGTTATATAATACTGTATATTTACTAATGCTCTTCGGTGTCTGAAATCAGTAAACTTAAGTGGCATTTGTTTCCTTACCAATATCCTGAAATATTTGATATCTGTCTTTATTAATAAATGCACACAGTATAAAAAAAGACAAATAACAGTTAAAAAAACAATAGTTTAAAAATATTCTGTGCAGACCTGCCTTTGGATTAGAAATGGTACAAAGATCTCAGACGTCGCAACCCGTAGTAGGATAATTATATCACATGCTTATTAATGAAGTCAAGAATTCTTAAAGAACTAGTAGCCATTGATGAGCATTTCTGGTGGGTTTTAATGCTAAATAGAGGATTATACAAATGTATCATGTCTTCCACTCCCAGAGACTATTCATTGGTCAGTAATAGATAATTGTAGATAGTTCATGCTTTTCCAGCTGGCAGACTTCATCTGGAACAGTGTTCAGGCATGGTAAAAGAAAACCACTTTGTTGACCCATTCAGGTATTATGGGCTGTAGGAAGCTGATGAAACTCACAATATTTGCTGTTATTTAAATCCATATCTGCCTTTGCAAATCTAAAAACAGAATAAAAACTGTGAAATGTTCAATCCCCGTGCAGTGGGAATCCTATATGTTGCTTTGAAAAGTGGTTATATTACCTATGTTCCATTGGAATAAACCTTCTGCGGTATAGGTTTTGTTTAAAAATGTTTGTTACTGTATAACATTTACAGTATAAAATTACAGAATGTATACAATTCTGTAAAATAGTTTTTTTTTTGTCTGTTGCAGGGTTACTAATTTTCTAATTAGTATGGAATGTAATTTATATTTTGCAGAAAACCATTAAATCAAATTATGTTGTGGCAATCTTAATCAAATCAGGAACCAAGGTATAAATTAATCAGATAAGGAGTCTTTGTATTTAGATCATTGCACTGTGAATATGCTAAGTTTGTGCCCCTTTAAAAGATCCAATTACATTTCTTTTTTTAAACTTAACAATAAACATATTACATTATTCAACCTCATCTTAAAGAGCAAAAACTTTTTTTATGTATTATGACATATAAAAACTGAAAAACCAAGAATTCTGTTATCTTACACCTAAAATGGAAAAACATATTTGTGCTTTTTAAATTTTAAACATCTTGCGCATTTTATTTCCCAGTGCTGTGGCTGGAGTTGTTACTTCAAACTTGGCCTTTTTTCTACCATCAGCTTTCGAAGTCTTAGAAACCCATTAGTTCTTCAAGGCCTAAACACTTCTGTAATCCACACAGGGATCAATTCAAAGGAGAAGCTGGGAAGTGGTTCTGAGCTGTATGAGAGAGCTTTAACATTTAATTTTACGTCAATTCAAATTGAACCAGCAGTTTCAAAAAATGAATATGCACAGACTCTTTACTATGAAAAAGGTATGTGGCATATGGCAACATTGCTTTAATTGTTCCTGTCTTCCTTGGGAATCTCTTTCAACTGGTATAAAGAAGATGCCTTGTTTTGGTTGTGAAAGAGGCAGGAGTTCCCTTTCAGTATACAAACGGATGCCAGAAGTCTTCTGCAGTGTGATAATAGCATCAAGATTAAAATGGCATTACTGTGGGGAAACCTCATACACTGCAAGACAAATCACTGGAATCAGGTCTAAATTTAAATCATCCTGAGGTGTTTTAGACATGCAGTGATCCAACAGCAAGCATAAATTAAAATACGGGACCTCACTGATCACAGTTGATAACTTGTTGCCAATATATTGTAGAGTGCAATAGTTATACCAGATTTAGAATATTATAGAATAGTCCTCATTTGATATTGCACAACTCAACAACACTTTCTTGTTATTCTTGGTAAACATTGATAAAATTGTAATGTTGTCACTAAACATAGGCTGTAGCCACAAAACAAGAACTGACTAAAGATAATGATTTATCTTTCTTGGGGTTTGAATATCCCCCAATGTACACTTTAAATAGACAGTTGCATTACAAAGTTTAGATGTGTCTTTCATCTCTTACAATTCTTTCCAAAATGTACTCCTGTAGCAGGAACACTGCCAAAACAAGCAAAGACCAAAGAACAGGCTTGTCAGAAAACATTGCCTAATTGGAGAGCAAGAAAGGATTCAAGACAGCTGAGCAGCCTTTTTGCCCCCCTTGTTTTAAAGTTTCATCAAACGCCAGATGACTGAATAAGATGGACTTTCTGTCACTCAGACTTGGTCTTTATCGCCAGGTGCTCATTGCTGGTAAACCTGACCTGGTTGTTAAGAACACAGCTGCCATGGCTATAATAAAGATGAATGTAGGCTTTGCTGCTGGACTCAGTTCAGGACAGTACACACGTCTCCCCTGTTGTTACTCATTGTATTGGACTACTTCAAATAGTATGCAGCACCTTTTTTTTGTGGGGAGAGTGTTATCTGTCAGAGAAAAATGTTTTGCTGTTATATCAGGGAGTCAGAAAACCACCCCTTGCAAAACAAATTCTAGCAATTATTCTCATATACAATAATACATTTTTGTGGCTATTAAAATAATGTAAATTATGTTTTTTATGCATGTTAAACTCAATCATATGATAGATGAGATGTTCTCTTGAATCTTGAACAACTGATCATGCAGTTTAAAGAAGACTGATGCATTTCTCATTTCTTTTAGATTTGAAGAGTCTTTTAAAGTCAGATTTCATTAAGAAGTCATTCAGTATTGGCTTCCCTGTACCCTAAAACTGTATATTTTTGAGTATTATTGTGTGACTGTTAAATGTTAATTTACTGGGGTTTTCCATTTAAGAATTAAGCTCTACAGAAGTTTACCTGGAAGTGTTATCGATTTATCATAGTATAGAAATTTTTAAAAAGTACTGCATATTCAGTATATATTCAGTTAAACTAGACATTTATTATATTCATAGACCTTAAATAAATGTATTGATTTATTACAAGTCTGGAAAACCACAACAATGTGGAGAGTGCCAGATTCAGGATTTTCATGCTGATCAGGATGTGAGGTTTAGCTTTTGATTTTCTGTTCTTGCGTCAGGTCCCTCACCGATCAGCAAGAGTGTGGGAATTCATTACTGTTTCATTAAGCACTCCTTTTCTGTGCAATTTGTCTTCACCTCTACAATTGACTGTGTCCATCAGCAGCTTACAAGTAGCTTTTTCTCATTTTTTTTTTCCAGGTACTTCCTACATTCAGGTAAAATGTTTGGTTTGATTAAAAAGTGCATTTCTGAAGTGAAAGACATTCAGGGAGTATATATCCGTAGTGTGATCAGGAGATGGAGCTTGAGGAAAAGTATGAGGGAAGAAGGGGGGGTTGATTTGTTTTTATAAAGAGTGCACTGTAATTAAATCACCCGCTTGGTTGAACCTGATGCCTTAGCATTAGGATAATGACCAGATGGTAATCGGCCACCCTGCTCTCTTCTTGGTGACACGTTGGGCTCTTCAATTTGCTTTACTGTGGTGTACAGCTGTGACTGTACTTTCCTGTCGCTCATGCTCATGCCCTTGCAGTCAGTGCTGTCCATGGTAGCTGATGTAACTAGGTCAGGCTTTTCTTCACTGACAGCCCAGTTTCTCTGCCTCCGTATTTGGGCTCACCAGGGCTACTTTGGGAATGACATGAATATCTCATCGTGCTACGCTGAAATGGTTTCTAAAATAGTGGCTGTTTATTTTACAGTGTCCCTTGTCATTTCTGATTAAGGCTCAGGTGCTAACAACTCTTCTCCTATCCACAAAAGGCCTAGTGAACCATGTAAGCAAACATGTAAGATAACGATTGATCACTGCTTCCCACACAACAGCCTGGGAATTTGTGGTTAAGGAAAAGACCTAGTTAACTAATTGACAACATTGGTTTTTCAATATAAATGTCAACTTGTTTAAGTCTGACCAAGCATATGCAGGATTTAACTTAAAGGCAGTTGAACTAAATCTGGTTTAATATTGTTTTGTTGTTCTGTAGTGGGTTAGGAGTTTGGGCTCAAAAGCTAGAGCAGCAAGATCCTGCTAGTGCCATTTCACATTTCTCACAAAATTCCAAAAATGTTAATAAAAATGTGTATGGAATGTGAAAAGGTTATTTCTGATGAAAAGGAAATTCATTTCCCAGGGCTTACTGCTCCTTTACAGGTTTGCAGTTTGCACACTTTAATAGAGCTTGCATCGAATACTGACTTGAAAACCTAACAAAAGCATTTTAATTTTAGCCTTTAAATGTCATATGGCATCACTTTCGTAAAAAATATTCTCACCAACATTTTCGGCTTCTTATGTATATATCTGTTTTTTCTCATGTTTTGTTTCGGATACTTTAATGGGGTTTTCTACAAACATCTCCTGTAGCAGGTCTCGATGTACTTTGTTTCTGTCCTTGATCTATGACTGGAGAGTGGCTTGCCATTAGAAAGCGAAGTGACACAGAAGATTTCCTTGCAAAGTTCTAAGGAATTGAGAGTATGTAAAAATAATCAGTATTGCGCAGGAAACGGGGAAGTACAGTAGCAGATAATGTAAGCATAAGAGAAAACAGGGGAAATGGGTTCCATTTTTGAGTTGTTACTATAAAAAAACAAGTTAATTTTTGTCTGTGACTTAGAAGGCATGTTTAGTTCACTTCTTTCACTTCTAAAAACTAAAGTGCGCAGTTATTTTGAATGATCTACAGGCTAGTGCTGTCTTGCAGACGTTTGCTCCTGAGGCGCATTAGTTAAATGAGTTTCTATTGTCGGTGTGAATCAGTATCAGAATGGAACGTGCTGCCAAAATGCACTGTTTTCCAAAAGCAGTAAGGGACATGTCAACGTATAACTTACGATGAGAGTCTTATTAGTAATGGGGAAACAATTATTTATCCTGCTCTCAGTACAGCCTTTAAGAGTAGGTCTATAATGGTGAAAGTGCCCAAAGGCCTTTTAAGGCAACATTAATAGTTTGTTTAAATAAAAATGCCGGCTTACACTCAGTCAATGTCAGTTATTGTAATTTTGCAGCTCATCTGTCTAAATGCTGTTTTTTTTCTAACTGACAAGTTCTAAGTTTTTTTTTTATAATTCTGCTCAGGAAGTTGCTATTTGCTTACAAGGAAAAACAATGTAAAATTTCTCACCCAAGACGTCATTATGGTGGGGAACTTTTATGTCAGCTGTGCCACGCACCCCTCTCCCCTTAATAAAAAAAAAGCAAGCAGACTTTTTCTTCTCTGAAAATGATTATAGATGTCCTCCCCACCCACACATACCAGTTTGCATGTTTTCATGTCCTGTGCCTCAGGACTACAGTACTGTATACTTTCTTAACTCCCACAAATCTGTGCTTTATTTTCTCACTTCTGATTCTGCTGGTGCTTTTCTGGTGAAATTACATTTTCGTTTTGTGGTCTCTGTCTTTTTGTTAGAAAGGACACATAGAAACAAAATGATAAATACCATACCTTTTGCAGTTCAGAAAATTGTTTAGTTCTCAACCACTACACAACAAAGTTGTGCCTAATTGTCCTGGTCTCCTGACATGAAAGATACCCAGTTTCTTTCCTTCCTGTAATAGTCAATAAGAAGAGTGTAAAATAATGATGGTGGTAGTTTGGTATTCCTCAATGGTGTGCTTTGGGTTTAAATGTCAGGTTGGACATTGGTATTGTTCACTAAAGCAAGGAATAAAGGCACTCCATTAATGAGAATTTGTCTTCAACTGTGTTTTAATTATGAAGAAGTTTTTTTTACACTTGCAAAGGTCACTGAAGCAAATAGGCAACCTGATAGTTTAGGTCTGAATGCAGGTCTTCAGATAAAAACAAAATCTATGAATGTGAAACATTGAAGACATTATTAATCACAGGAGGTTCCAGTAGCAAAACACCACTGGTTCTTTTTGTGACTGTGCACAGTAACTAGTTCAGTCTTGCCATCATTGTCTTATTTTAACACAAAAACTGAGCTCTGACTGTGACTATTTTTAGACCACTTTTAAAAATAGCTAATTCTCTCCCTCTGCTTTCTAAGCAAACACTTTTCTGTTCCCTTTCCGGTTGTATAATTTCTGTTTCTAATCTTGGAGGTCTGTTGTAGGAAGTTTAATTGGCAAGTAAATGAGTTTTAGTTACATCTATTGAAATGTTTTGTTAACTTCCATAGGGAGTGGGGGGTAGCTTCTGTTGGCCCAAGAATATCTGAAAACGTTCTTCATGGTGATCAATTTCTTTTGAGATCTGTTATTTTGCAACAGAGAGAACGAAAACAACAGGTAGCATTAGCCCAGATGCATAATTTTCAAATCACTTTAAGACCTGCTGTGTGTGATGTTTGCAAAGTCTTGTGTGATTTACAGTATGCACAAACATGAATATGATCTTGACGTGTTGTTTAAATGACCAAGGAAATAACAAGAACACCCTGCCCTATTGTAACCGATTATCTTGTCATTGTATTCAATACAGTATTTTTAATTAATAAACAGTGGCCATACTCTGACCTTATTTGATAACTAGATTAATATGATCTCCTCACTGAATACACACAACATCAGGTTACAACATCAGGCTCTTTGGGTGATCAGGACCTTCTTACTTGAGCTTTGAAAGATCCAGACACCATAAATTTATTGAGGAATTTTCACCTTTAGGGTCTCTGTTGGATAAACAAAGATTGAAAAGGAAAAGACAGCTTGGTAAATATCTAAGCAGGGTATAGATGTTAGTTCATCGTAACTCATTCCAGCATTGCACTCAACTGTTGTTCCCACAATCAGCTCAGGTGCACAATGTCCATGGATGATAGTTTTTCGAAAGGGAAGGGGATGTAAAAGTTTCTGATTTGTTAGAGTGTTCGGCTGCATCCGAAGTGCTCATGTTCATGTAAACCTGCATTATTTAAAAAAGATCTTCTTCACACCTAATTGGGTTTTAAATTGCACGTCTCAGTAGTTTACTTATCTCATGACTCATGTCTGTATAATGGCCGCTTGTGGGTCCTGTCTGAAGGACGCCCTTGGAAAAATCATTATATTGTGAATCAGCGCTTTAACAAGAAAGCTTTGCCTGGGTTGTCAGAAAACAAAAGGGTCATTAGGGTGTTTTAAAGAGGCTGTTGATACCCAACAAGCAGCATAAATTTCAAATTTGGAGTGTTCCTTTGCAAAGGTAGGTGGGTCTGAAGCATCCGAGGTATGGTGGTACTGTTTGTGGGAATCGTGTTGTAGAAGAAAAACACTGCTGATAAATTTAAATTTCCATAGCTCATCATCTTTATTTCCGAAGAGATTATGCCCTGTGATTGTTTAGTTTTGTTGTTTAAAAGCTCTTGTGAGTTTTGATGGAGAAAACACCATTATAGATATTAGAAACGTTTTTTTCAGAAGTTGCATGTCTGTCATAGCGTAGATGTTCATGGCAAAAGTACCAGAGATACATTAATATTAATTTAATTAATTTATATTAATTAAAGGAAGACCTAAGATGTGAAGCCCAGTTATTTATAGTATATATACACAACTGGAAGCCATATAATGACAATCATACCGTTAATAAATTATTGCAGCTTTGAAAACAATGTTCTTGAATTTTGTTTTATTGCAGCATTCTTTTTATCACAATTATGCTTTTCTGAAAGTTTATTACAATGCAGGTTAAATTACTGTATATCAAACGGCCGTTTTATTAATAGTACACATATTAGTGGTTAATCTATTGGTGTTGTCTGTGCAACTGTGATATTATGTGTTTGTAAAAAATAGTATCTTCTTTATTATCTAATCAGGTTGAGTCATCTGATAATTACTACCATAACTATCATCAAACAGATGTTAGCAGTCGATAATTCACTATGGGAATGCAGAGCATTTGAAGACTTTCACCAGATTTTGTTAATGTCTTCAAATAGGTCATCTACAAATATCATATCACATAAGGGGTAAAGCAAAATCGGGAAGCCAGCAGCCACCAACTCAAAAGTTTTGTGCTTTTACATAAGACAGAGGGATAGAAGTATTACAGGGTACACATACTGTCTTTTGCATTGCCAATGAAGGCTGAAGGCAGGGAAATAAAGTTCAGATTTCTGCAGAGTCTAGACTTCATCCCACCTTGTCATCTTTTTGTTAACAAGGTGTGAAAATGTTGATTTGGACCAGGTAGTTTGGAGAGTCTGAAACTCTGTAATTGCCTGTGCAGCTTGCAGACTTCCTCTCAAGCCCCAGGCCTGAATCTGTCATATAGCCTGGGTTTCTATAACAGACAACTGTGCATCTGTTTTGATAAATAGCACTCTCCTCCCCTAATGCTGGACTTTTTTATCCACAGTGGAATTCCAGGGAAGAAATGTGGGACCATTATTTTGTCAGCAGAGGAACTGAGCAACTGTCGGGTCAGTACCAATACTTTCTCTGCCTTGTGCCTCTGTGAACAAACACCTGAAGCACAGTATTGTACAAAACTTGAAATGTGTCGGAAACTTGTCTCTTTATTTCCTCGTGTGTAATTAATAATTTCTAACTGGAATACTTAAAACGACATTAAGGGGCAAGAATCTGGGATACAGTAAACCGTCTGTTCCTCCTCTTCATTGTTTTCATCCTAAAAAATACTTAAACATGTGTTGTAAGTGCATCACATCCATTTTCATTACAGTATACTAGCTCGCAAGAGAGTGTCTTTTAAGGCTGCCTGTCTGTACTGGAACCTGCTGAAGAGATGCCATTTATCAAACCATAATGGTATGGAAAAGAACATATCTGTCATTTCTATAGCAGTTGCAAATGACCTACTATAGAGACCAATAACGGTCTTTTAATTCTAAAGAACTTTTACGGTTCTTTAGAATTATCTGGCTATGCTATACGGTACAGTGCCTTGCGAAAGTATTCGGCCCCCTTGAACTTTTCAACCTTTTGCCACATTTCAGGCTTCAAACATAAAGATATAAATTTTTTATTTTATGTGAAGAATCACCAACAAGTGGGACACAATTGTGAAGTGGAACGAAATCTATTGGATTTTTGAAACTTTTTTAACTAATAAAAAAATGAAAAGTGGGGCGTGCGAAATTATTCGGCCCCCTTGCGTTTATACTTTGTAGAGCCACATTTTGCTGCGATTACAGCTGCAAGTCGCTTGGGGTATGTCTCTATCAGTTTTGCACATCGAGAGACTGAAATTCTTGCCCATTCTTCCTTGCAAAACAGCTCGAGCTCAGTGAGGTTGGATGGAGAGCGTTTGTGAACAGCAGTTTTCAGCTCTTTCCACAGATTCTCGATTGGATTCAGGTCTGGACTTTGACTTGGCCATTCAAACACCTGGATACGTTTATTTGTGAACCATTCCTTTGTAGATTTTGCTGTATGTTTGGGATTATTGTCTTGTTGGAAGATAAATCTCCGTCCCAGTTTCAGGTGTTTTGCAGACTCCAACAGGTTTTCATCCAGAATGGTCCTGTATTTGGCTGCATCCATCTTCCCCTCAATTTTAACCATCTTCCCTGTCCCTGCTGAAGAAAAGCAGGCCCAAACCATGATGCTGCCACCACCATGTTTGACAGTGGGGATGGTGTGTTGAGGGTGATGAGCTGTGTTGCTTTTACGCCAAACATATCGTTTTGCATTGTGGCCAAAAAGTTCGATTTTGGTTTCATCTGACCAGAGCACCTTCTTCCACATGTTTGGGGTGTCTCCCAGGTGGCTTGTGGCAAACTTTATACGAGACTTTTTATGGATATCTTTGAGAAATGGCTTTCTTCTTGCCACTCTTCCATAAAGGCCAGATTTGTGCAGTGTAAGACTGATTGTTGTCCTATGGACAGACTCTCCCACCTCAGCTGTAGTTCTCTGCAGTTCATCCAGAGTGATCATGGGCCTCTTGGCTGCATCTCTGATCAGTCTTCTCCTTGTCTGAGCTGAAAGTTTAGAGGGACGGCCAGGTCTTGGTAGATTTGCAGTGGTCTGATACTCCTTCCATTTCAAGATGATCGCTTGCACAGTGCTCCTTGGGATGTTTGAAGCTTGGGAAATCTTTTTGTATCCAAATCCGGCTTTAAACTTCTCCACAACAGTATTACGGACCTGCCTGGTGTGTTCCTTGGTTTTCATGATGCTCTCTGCGCTTTCAACAGAACCTTGAGACTATCACAGAGCAGGTGCATTTATACAGAGACTTGATTACACACAGGTGGATTCTATTTATCACCATCAGTCATTTAGGACAATATTGGATCATTCAGAGATCCTCGCTGAACTTCTGGAGTGAGTTTGCTGCACTGAAAGTAAAGGGGCCGAATAATTTTGCACGCCCCACTTTTCATTTTTTTATTAGTTAAAAAAGTTTCAAAAATCCAATAGATTTCGTTCCACTTCACAATTGTGTCCCACTTGTTGGTGATTCTTCACATAAAATAAAAAATTTATATCTTTATGTTTGAAGCCTGAAATGTGGCAAAAGGTTGAAAAGTTCAAGGGGGCCGAATACTTTCGCAAGGCACTGTATGTCACGCAAAAAAACAAAATAAGCTGAGATTTTGTTTGTTTCATCTTCATCATCAGCCGATCAATAAAATGATTTAATTCAATAACGGTTCTTTAATTCTAAAGAACTTTTACGGTTCTTTAGAATTATCTGGCTATGCTATACGGTATGTCACGCAAAAAAACAAAATAAGCTGAGATTTTGTTTGTTTCATCTTCATCATCAGCCGAATCCCAGATAAAAAGTGTGGTGTAGCCAACCAGCAAAACAGTTTCCAAAATGCAGTGGTCTAGCATTATAACAATTTTATGCTTTATGCTGTTTATATAACTGTCTTAGTACAAATAAGCACTTTCACTTTCACCCAATGAGAAATTATTTTAGTTAACTGGTGCCAAAATATTGATAGATAAAAAAAATGTTTACAGGCATTTGGAACACTCAACGGCTCTCTTTAGTTTGATTCTAAGAACGTTTGTTTCCGGGCAAGGTACAAGTGAAAATAAATTACAGTGTCAATAGAAAAAAACAACATTCAAACCACATCTCCTGCCTTTATTGTTCATGGTTACGTATTGCATATAAAGAAGCCAATTGCATTTTTCTATTTTTCTAATAATTAGAAGAATAATGTTTTCTGAGTTGCGCTCCTGCGGAAGTGAAGCTATCACTACATTTTTCTATTTGTGAGACTACAGTATGTTTCAGAACCAGCAGGGTGCTTTTTGTTGGACAACAATCTATATTGGCTACATGGTTATAATTTTCTGGTCTCTGTAAGAAGTCACACCAGCTGAGACTGAAGAAAATTGCTCTAGGCAGGACTGGCAGCGGGAAAGATGTGGGAAAACAAGCAAATGTTCTGAGAATTTGAGACCAGCTGTTCTCATTTTGGCTGAATAAATAAGGTGAAAAAAGTTAAAGGATTGTCAAAAAAAATCATGGTGAATCCCATGTATAGAATGTGATAACATTATTTGCGTCATAGAGCTCTTCATCAGTACCTCATGCTAATATTTTGCCTAATAGCATATGTCTATTTAAAGCATAGGATGAACATATTAGACCTTTAAAAAAATCCGGCATTCAGACATTGTGATAGGTCAGCATTCAGTCTGTCTAAAAGAAGAGGCTTTTGCTATTTTTGCTGAAGAGGTGCTTATTTAAAGAATGGTAGGCATTTTCCTAGACCCCTGGTGTGTCTGTTAGTGTGTGTGTTCACAAGATGCCAGAAACATTTCCGAAAAAGACTGCAGAAGTCTTGTGAGAACAAGGTCACCACAGTCAACAACAAGACGATGAGCAGGCCTTTGACCTTACACTGACATAGTAATTATGCAGCTGTTTTAGAGCAGAATCTGAAGCAGGACCTCTTGACAGACCTATAGCGCCTGTGTCATTGCAAGCAATCAGAAATTAGTTACATAGACATGGACCAGCTGGTTGTGTCCAGTGACAGCCAGATCATTAAGTGACCATGGGCATAAAAACATGACCTTGTCTATTTACCTACTATAACTAAAAATATTCAGTCAAATCCCGACTGTTCTCTACATGTCCTACATTTTTAGCAATCTGTGCAATGCTAGGGTGGTGCTCTCTATCATTAGTTTTTGCTGGATGTGGACTAAGATTTGTCTACACCTGCACACTATTTTATCAGTATGGCAGCAATAATTCTGAGAGAGTAGCACAGTTGCATTATGTCTCTGACATGCATGACTTGAAATAAATTAAGATTAGCTGCTGAAATCGAGAATATCTACAGTAGGTTTCATTTGAAATAAAATCGCTCTCCGTATGTGTAACAATGATGAGTCAGCTTTGCCCCCACTAGGATTCAATCACGCTTATGGACAAATCCGGCTTCAGAGCCACATGGCGCCACTGCTTAGACAGCAGAGGAATCCTCCTGCATCACCTTCTGTAACAGAATCAGTGCCACTAAGGCCCAGTACACAACCTCAGTACGTTTACTTCAGTAATCACAAGTTAGATGGGTTGGATGTTATAAAAATGTCTGTTCTTTAAAATTTTGAATGTGTATTGAATTTAACTAGAGTCATTTTCCATAATTGTTTGGTGAACTTGTTGTTGATTAATTGGTTTTGCTTAATACTGTAGTGAAAGATGTACAGTATTATGAATCTCTAGACATACAGTAACTGATAGAAACAGTAGGTGTAAAAATATTACAGGTGTAAAACTTTAGTATTTCATTTACATTTGTGGAGTAGGGGAATGTTAAGCAAAATAAGGAGTCTTGAGTTTAATTCACATAAAAAGCAAAGAAATAACATTTAGTAAACTTACACTGTATAAAGTTCATGAAGTGGAACAGACCATCAAAACATTGCAGAAATAAGCAGACATTTTTGTTTTCTGTTATCAAAAGCTATTTAAGTATAGATTTTCAGGAATTCACAGGTCAGATTAATGCTAATAAAATGCTTTAAAGCAGAAGCTTAGTGGTTTCCATTCATTTACACCTGACATAATTTCATGTTGAAATCCATGGGAATGCATTTGCAAAATATTGATGCATCATATAAAGAATTGAATAATTTATGATTCAGCAATTAAGAGTAAAGGTTGCTATTCTATGTTGTGAAAATGGGCAATGTTGCTATAAACCACCATTGCATTTTGTCTCAACTTTGGCGCTCTCAGTATGTCATGAATAATAAGAAATTGCGATTTCTGTTTTTTCTGGAGGTGTTTCAATTTTAGAACGTTAGCGGGATTCTTGATGGGAACATTTATCAGTTTTCCTTGACTGTAAAAGAGTTCGTGATGTGAGCAAGAATTAATTAGCAAACCAAAATACACCAAACATTAAACAGTGAATAGCAACACTGTCAGAAGTCAACAAAACATGTCAGATGTAATGGGTTTATAACCAAAACCTCAGACAACTAAATACTCATCTCATCTTAGTTCCTTTTCTGTTTTTCCCAATTTTTAAAACTTTTCCATGGGCATCTCTTCTGAAAACGAGCTGTGATGAAAATGAAAACATACTGTCTTATGAAATGAGGCATTTAACTGGGTCAGTTCTACAAATCATGCATTTACATTTCACCCAGTTTACATTATTGCATAATAAAAGCACCAGTTTCCAGGGTATCATTTGTATAACTACTTCCCTTTGTTGCTACTCGTTCTTTGAGGTAGGGTTTCCACTTGACCCCAGCCCAGAGCCAGATTTCTACACAGCTGCGCTAATTTGCACATTTGGAGAGAAGGGGTGGGTCCCCAAAATGTTTGAGGAGTTGGGGCGCAATTTCCATTAATCCCTGTTACCATTTGGTGATCCCCCATAGTACTTTGGGGGGTTAAGGAGGCCACTCCTTATCATCTCCCCCAAATTCCTCCCTTGCCATTTTCATAATACACCCCTCCCAGGGTTACATAAGATTCAACATCTGTTATGGACAGTTTGTTATATACTAAAAGAGTGCAGTTATTCCTTCCCCGGATGTGTGGTGCGGAGTGAACGTAACGTAGTCACCACATCCACTGTTGAATTTTAGCCTCAATCTTGCTTGGTTTTCACACACTGGTGACATCCTCAGTCTCTTTTCCAATTGTTCCAATATGCTACTGTACATACAGTTTGGTGTTTAATAATTCGAATTACTGGCTTTAAAGTTATTTATTCATTAAGCAAAATGTGTTTATTTATGTCAATAACAATGTTATGTTATCTCTTTATGTACTGTAATTCTATGTACAGTATGAGCTCTCGCAACTGCTAAGAAGTGGACGCTCCTGACTTCCATAAATATCGTGTTACATAAAGACTTTGTCAAAAGTGAGGAGTGGGTCTACAGCAAATCGAAAGCCTTTATACAACTACTAGTAGGTCTTTCACAGCCCTTAAATCCGTCAGCCACTTCCAAAAGTCTTGTGGTTTGAACTTGCTGTCCAAAACAAAAGAAATCTGTTAACACATAGTGTAATCTTTTACTTTACAAAATCGAGTATTACTGAAGGAGAAACTGCAGTTTTTCCTGTTATAGACAAGAAAATGGTTTAAACATATACTGATCCCGGGCTATTGTTAGCTTCTGGTCAAACTAACATTTTTTCAATCAGCAATGGACAGAAATGATTTTGGTCTTTGTAAAGTATAATGACATCCCAGTGCTCTGCCATTTTATTCATCATTTTCATTTCAATTTAATTGGAGCTGCTGTCTGTCCATTGTAATCCTTCAAAATGCCATGTTTTGAAGGAGAGGCCTTGAGACAACCTTAGTGGAAATGTCCTTTTCCTATTCATAATCAATCTGAATGACTTTCAAAGTGTTTTGCTATAGTTCTGTGTTCAGCACGCAAAGATCACTTAATTCTCTCTGAGAGACTTAGCCTTCCAATTTATATCTATTAGTCTTAATATAGGCAGGCTGTCATCCACCAAACTTGTTTTGCTAGAAAACTAATGTATGTCCATCATGGTATTTTTCATCTTTAATGAGCTACTTGTAATTAACGGTCCACACTGCTTTAAGTATTACACTTAAAAAAACATATACAGTCTATTGCATACTGTGTATAGCGGTAGTAATTACCTGCCATGCCAGAAGTAAATAGAATTTATAAAAGGCCTTTTTGCAGGCTTTCTGCTTGTTTCAGATGTGATTTAAATGTGGGGTACAGAATAGCAGATGAACAAGAGATCACGTCAGTAGTTTGGTCAAAGTGACAAGTATGTAAAACCTCACATAAAAATAAATGGAAATGCAAAAACACACCTTAAGGATAACATACTGTAAGAGTTCACATTCCATCAGACTTCACCAGTGAAACGCAGTGATTAGTTTCTTGCATCCATTTCCTAACCACTCTATCCAGTTCCGGGTCACAAGGGAGCCAAAGCCTATCTCGGCAAGCAGCGATTTAGTATTTCATATTTAATGTTTCTAGATCTTTACACAAGTTAAACCGAATACTTAAAATGAATTAATTATCTCAGTGTGGTTCAATTTGAAAAGATTTGGGGTTCACAGAAATATATTTCAGATGTGAATTAGTGGTACAGCCTGAACATGTACAGTAAGAAAGATAAAGCAAATTTAACAAGCCCTTGGAGTAAGCATGTTGCTAAGATACAGTACCAACATGGCCCACATCATAACAAGCTTTGACATTTCTGCACCTGAATATTGGCTAAACATAGACTTTTGGATGTTTTGAATAACATTTAAAAACACCAGGGAGGAGAAAACTAAAGTGAACCACAAATTAAAAATGTTGAATGCGTTTTGTTTGTCATTATACCATGTTAAATGGATGGAGGTGTTGCTATAATATCTACAAATACGTGAGAACTGTTCAAGAAAATAACATGTTTTGACCCTTGACTTCAGTTCACTGCACACAAAGGGAGGAGAGAATGATTATTATTCGAGACAAAGTGCTTCACAATTATTTAAGCCTAATGTTACTGCGTGGAAAAGCAATAAGAAGGATACAAGCACACAATACAGTATGTAGAAAAATAAACGATATCGCTGTACTGTATACAGTGTGTCTTAATGTTGTCAAGCAATCATTTCAATGGAAAGCAGGTAAATATTGTAATTCATGAGATGTGCATTAATGTTGCTTGAAAACTAATGCAAACATTGTGGTGGGGTCAAGAGGTATGAAGAGCTATGATGGAGACAAATAGACTTGATTAATGTTTCTGAAGAGGAAGCACTTTCAAGAGGGTGGATTTTGAGTTCCACCCTTGTTTATTTCAAAAGGAAATATATTTATTGCTGGTTTTATACGAGGGTTTAGTCCCTAAATAAGCAAAACTGTTTCCAACCCAGTGGATCTGACAGTCTGACAGTGCAATCGCATTCCCCCTGCCTTGGTCTGTCAGGAGAGGCATAGCAACATTTGGCATAGCTGACAGCTTTTGATCAAAGCAGGCCCAGGGCTGTGATCGCCATGCCAAAGGCCGCAAACAAACCATGAAGATAGGCTGTTGTGCTGCATATAAAATCTGTTTGTTTCCAGGTAAACGCAGACATAATTGTGCATCCAATGCTGTATCCATGTGGAATTGCACTTTCCTAGGATCGTGAGCACTGCCTGCTCTAGAAATCAAACTGGTACCAAGGGGGGGATTGCAGAAAAACATGGAATATTTCATAGGAAAGCATCAAACGTCAATCCTTCGCAAAAGCCCATTTTAATGACTTTAAAGAAAATAAATAAAATCACTGATTTTATTTTATAGCTCATCATGCAGTCTGAAAATACTCGTGTTCGATCAAGAGTGAGGACAGCTACTATATATATATATATTGATGTACTATAGTTTAAAAACTCTTGTTTGCTAACAAAAGATTGTTAGCACTCAAGGATTTGGCCTACAAATAACATTAAGTGAAATGTTATAGGAAACCACCCTGATATCCACCTTCTTTTCAAGAATATTCAGTGTATTTTAATATCAGGCTATTTTATTATGGAGAGGTCTAAAAAACATATTGAGCAATATTATGTTGGCATTTCTCATTTATCATTTTGTCAAGCTTACAATAAACAACTGTGTTCATAAGAACTTGAAGATTCACATTGCTCTATATACTGTATCAATACTATAGTTTCAAGTACCAAAACCTCTGCACATTATAATATTTATAGGCGAGAAGCTGTGGATTTCTATGAAACGGCACTGTGTTGATTTACTATATTATATATACTGTATTGATACAGTATAACTCTTGGTTGGAGATGAAAATTCTGAAGCAAACCAATACATTTTCGAATATGAGGAACTTTACCTACAGTAGATAGCAGCAGTATTTTTGTAGCTCTTGTAGCCCCTGTAGCTTTTGAAGCCCCTCTGTATAACTGACTTTTGATTAATTGAATATCAGGTATGTTTTTGTGTTGTTTTGCCTGCCTTTTAAAACATTGTTCTTAATCTTAGTTAACATAACACTTGTAGTATACATATAGCAGAAGCATACATTTATAGTTAGAGTATATGCAGTGTTTCTCCATTTTTATGACAACTAATGCAGAAATGAATAATATACAAAAGAATTACTGTCTAATAGGCTCTTGAGGGAATTTAATATGCAGGGTGAAAGTTCTGCATAATGAATGCCTTGTTAGACTTGCTTTTAGAAAACTGTACAGTAAACACATTTTAGAGCTAGAGGTTAAAGTAGTTTTTTTATCATTAAAACTGAATGAGGTAGACATAACTTCAAACAATGTGTCCCAAAGGTCAGAATTAGCTAACCAGATATATTCTTAATTTAGGTACTGATTATACTGTTTTGTTTTCATATTATTCACAAGCCTTTAAAAAAAAGTTTATACTGCTGTCTTCAGATTTCTTTCAGGAACAATATAAGATACAGTTAGTATTGTGCCTATTAATAGCAATTACTGCAATTAACTTTGAAAGTACAAATTTGAACTGAAACTTGGAACTATAAATGAAACATTCTTTATAAGCTTCAAGTAAGGGTTAGCTTTCTTCTTAAATTAGAACTGTGAAAAAATTACTCCCAAGCCCAGAAGGTTTAATGCTTGCTTACTTGGATCTCACCATTTTTCTTACTAGACCAACATTGCATATAGTTTTCATTTTTTCATAAACACGTTGTAATTATTGCCCGTCAACAAAACAAAATATCATCCAGATTCACCTCAAAAGTAACAATTTGAACTCCAGCTGACATGTGTAAATAAAAAAAAAAGAAAGGATTTCTGTCTTAATGAGCACCAGGTTAGGGAAAGCGTTCTTCTTAAATTAGACCTGCAGTAAGCCTTTCACATTATCCCCATACCTCTCAAAAGGTTTTAGTGTTTTTTTGGACTTATCTATATTTTTTCTAGACCAGCAGTGCACATACAGTTAGTATTGTCCTTATCAGCAGCAGTATCTCCCAGTGACCTCAAACTATCAATTAAAATTTAAACCAGAACCACAGCTGACAAATCTTTAATTAGTGCAGTGAAAACACCGCCACAACTCCAAATAGAATCCATCTTTCATAATAATATTATTCCAAAACTAAAACCTATAAACACTGGCCTGAAAAATGTAACCCTATTTCTTTATCTACCAGAAAATTGTCACCAAGGCATCCTTTACAAACTTTACAAAATAACAGTGGTTTACTAGCACAGGATCTCAAAACAAGAAACTCGAGTAATGAAATTCTAAAACAAGGGAGGGGTAGTCACATGACCTTAAATGAAGTTCTTAGTCAAATTAAGAAAATGAGAATAGCGATTCCTGATGATTTTGTGACTGTATTGGGGGTATTTATAAAGTAAGGAGAGCTCTAGTTAGTCCCTGATCAAGGCATGGTCTTCCATCAGACTTTTTTCCCCATCATGTCTTTTTTTTCCTGTACATCTTTCTTTTTTTAGGACATTGCCACCATGCAGCTCTGTGCCAATAAGCTGGATAAGAAGGATTTCTTTGGCAAATCGGACCCTTTCCTTGTCTTCTATCGAAGCAATGAGGATGGCACGTAAGTCAGAAACACGTCGCACCTACAGTAACTCGAGGCACCAGTTTGCCCAAGGAGAGAAATAAGCGAGTAGCGTTGATTTATTGAAACACTGCAGTCACATATGATTTTTGGTCCGGGTTTGGATTTTCATTTTTACTTGTACCAAGTAGGCTTCTTATCAGACTCTTTTTCTCCATGACCCTGGGGCATTTGTTAAACAAATTAAAAGAAACAGAAAAACAATCACTAAGGCCCTGGTTCAATCAAAATAAGGCTTCTGGGGTGCCGTGTTTGCTTTATGATAGCAATCTGTACATGAAATGCTGTAAGCAAGTCAGCCCAAAAAAACGGTTCAAATAAAATGGCGAGGACCATGTGAAAATCAAAGTGTGAATAAAGATAAAGATGCTGCCTTATCTGATAATGAAGGAACAACTGTTTGAATCGCGTAGAAAATGTGAAGATCACCTGTTGCTTGTTGCTTGAAATTGTCTCCGTTTTTAGTGCGTGGCCCAAATCTTTTTCTTAAAAAATCATCAGTTTGGTGAAAGGAGATGAATTCTTGGATGATATTATGAACAAAGGTTCAAGGCAACCTGAAACAGCAGAGCAAGAGCAAACACCTGGGTTACAAGATGGTCATATGCTACTGGACTGAGATCAGGAAGGGACTCTTCTTTACTTCTGAATGTTCACAATGCAGTCTTGCATGATATTGCTGCATTGCCCCCAGTTTTGTTGTTATATTTATTCATGTGGTGCATTTACAGTACTTTAATATCCCAGGGGTCTGTAACTTGGGTATACTTGCATCTATGCTTTAAGTATGACATACAGTACAGTACTGCGTACATTGGAGATGTTGAATGATGTAGGCACATGGAAGATACTGTCAAACCTTACCGCCCTGGTCAGCTGATTTCTCATAGTGTTGTTTACAGAGGTTAGATGCTCCATTTTGGAATATAAATGAGACCTGATGTTATTTTCCTTATGAAAAGCAGTAGTTTGCTTCTTTGTTATGTTACAATTACACAAGGCATATATGTTTTAGAATGTTGTTCACCATTTTTTTGTCACTGCGTTGCAAGAAAGTCTTTACTTATCTGGGATTAAAGAAGACTGACCAAAAGAATTCCTGGCTTTAAAAAGAATGACCTACCGAGACTGTTTAAAAATATTTTTAATATTTAATATTTTTTATTTTAGACTAAAATATTTTAAACTAATATTTTCAGTCTAAAATAGTGATCAACAGTGGGGAAAACCACACTTCAGATTTCAGGCACTTCTATACAGTAACAGGAGCCTTGAAGAAGCTACATTGTTAAATCTCATACCCTGGCTTTCTTGAAGAAACAACTGGGCTAATAATCTCGTGTTGGAACTGCACAGGTTAGCTGGGGTGAAGCGTTTCCCCTTGTTGATTGCTTTTCATATGTTTTATGTTCGGAAATGATGCAACAATTGTTTTTCAGCTTTACTATATGCCATAAAACGGAGGTGATCAAAAACACCCTGAACCCTGTGTGGCAACCATTTACTATTCCAGTGCGTGCACTCTGCAATGGAGACTATGATAGGTAAGACTCTGAACAGGTGTGTGATGTAACCCACTGCTCTCTGTACTTTTAACCTAGGTTTTCATTTTCTAAATGAGCAGCTTTAAAAAAAAGTTAAACGTTTTCTGCTGTTCTCAGAAAGACGTGTAGGTAAGTATGCTGTATTAGCCTTGAATAGTTTTGAGAATGCTTTGCACTGAACTTCCGAATGTCCGAATTATTCCGTGTGTAATTCAGTGATAGCTCATAAGATGAGGCACAGTCAAGGCTAAAGATAATTTAGAAAATGTCCTTCCTTTTAAACACCTACAGCCTTTGCATACATTTGCAATCTATTTGCTGATGTAAGAAGAGTGGTTTTTGAAATTGAACTATTCCACTAAACATGCTAATTTGGACTTTGCAGATAGGTTGTATTATGTAGCTGCTGGAAATAATTCTCTGCATTTAACTGTGAGATAGTTTAGTCCACAGTAGCCTATATTGAATGAATTGCCAATTATAAACAATAGGCAAAGAAACTCTTCATCACTGATATGTTGTCAGTTAAAAAGGTTTAAAGATGCTGTCTCTTCACTCATTATTGGCATTGAAATAATGAGACAAGAGGCAGAAAGCAGGTAATGCACCTTTGCATTTATCAGGATTTAAGAGTTTCTGTGTTAGTTATCTGCCATGATAAAAATGTGTTTAATGGGCAGAATAATAGGAAATCCTCTTACCATTGTTTGCCTCACATTAAGATAGCTACCCCTGGTATAATTTAAGTCAGGATGGTCCAGCCCTTGTGAGCAATACAGAATTAATGCTCTCATTCATACAAAAGCTCTTAATTACTTCCTCGGTCTTGCTTTTTCTTCATTTCAACAAACGTAAGCCTTTTCCTTTTTTGTACTTAATCTTTTACTTTTAATTTTTTAAATAATTCTGAGACCCTGAGAGCAGACTTAAATTTATTCATTTAATGAAATAACTATATAGGAAATGGAGAGATACAAAACCAAATGAGTTTTGGCATTCCTGACTAAAACTATTTAATGCATTTCATGCAAGATTGTCAGCTTCTTAATTCTGTAACTCCTACTGAAAAGTTATTTCAGCCCTTCTGTATTCATTGCAGTTTATAAAAAAGTCACTGTACAATAATGTCTAAATCTTTTTTCAAGGCTTGGATACTTTTCAGAGTATTGTATATTATATTACTCAGAGTGGTAGTTTGACTTGAAATGTATATTTATCAAGTGTTCTAAGAGGTTGGGGGGAATGATTTTACCTTTCTTTGCAAAGATTGAAGGGATTATTACAGTGAAACAAGATGAAATGCTCTGTGATAATCAGAATCATGCTGATTTCCATTGTGTAGCAAAGACCTGCAGTCTTGGAATTGAAATTAATATAGAATGTGATCTTGTTTTCTTGACAAAGGCTTCCTGTCTCTGCCTGAGATTGACTTTTTCACACAATGGAAAATTTGATATTTATTAATTATTCCAGGAAGACCAGATTCATTTTAAGGCAAGAAATTTAAATATACAGTGCATTTCTAGGATTCAAGCAATATAAAATCATGACAGAATATGTTAGCTAAAGAATTTTTCTTGGCAGATATACAAGTATAATTTTATGGATTAGTGTCTGCTTGCATATAAAGCCAGTTTTCTGGAGTGTCTGCATTCAATGGATTCTGTTTTTATAATGAAAAAAGAAAAAAGTTATACTACTGGATTACTCTTCACTACAACCTGAAAGCAAGGGGTGTACTGTAAGCATTGCAGTCACTGAACGAAATATCATATAGAAAAAAATAACCTTGCGTAAAGCCTACAGTGTATTTTCTTTCGTTAAGAAGGTGTTGTATACAGGCCAGCTCTGGTGGGGGTTCCACTGATGTGATAATCTTTGCCTTTAGCCAGAGAGAAAGCAAGCAGTGAGTCATTATAACCATCAGGGGTAATCATCAGCTGGGACACAAAGCTTTGTTTCTTTCTGGGAGAAATCGCAATCAGCACTAAAACAGCAGGACAGCATTTTCTGCAGATTGACATTGGGATTCAGTTTGTGAGAACTGCAGGAACTAAAGAAGGGTAGAGGGGGCTTTAATTATTTATGGAGGAAGAGTAGTGGTGTACATTTTTAACTTTAAAAATGGAAAGTTAATTAAAGGTGTAATTGGTACTCTGGGTTCTGTAAACCTTATTTATTTTTCCTTTACTGTGGTTTTTCTTTACCTATAATCTGGAGTCATACATATATAAAGATTATTTTTAATTAAGGGGCTTTATTATGTTTTGAATTCAATGCAGATATACATGAAGTACTGTATCAGGACTATGTTGTCTGCATTTAAGGTGACCATGTACAGTATCTGTGACCACGCTGGTGAACATGACTTCCCTTATTGAAAGGGAATTAGCTATAAACACAGACTCTCGTGTTACACTTTTTCATAAAATAAAATGGAAGGCTGCATCACTTAAAGGAGAACTGCAGTCCAAATTTCTCAAACCAGTTATTAAATCTTGGTAACAAAATAAATTCATTGTTGGTAAATTACAAATGTCGATTTGAGCACAAAATCCTGAACTTTATGAAAGTACTTTAAGTTACCATGCTGCAAAGCCCTGGTCTCTCACACCAGCCATGGTGTGGTTTGAATGCATCAGTGCTGATACTTTCTAACCCCAAAATGTAAAAATAGCATTACAGTTCCCCTTTAAAGATTTGCATAAATATCTTTCAACTTTTCCAAGACTCTCACAGGGTAAGTGCTATAGAACATCTCTCATGGGGGAAAAAAAACAAGACTCATGAGGTGTTCCTGCAGCCTGTTTTGCACTAGGCATCCTGTAGGATTTTCAGATTAACTTGTAGGATTTTTCTAAAAGAGCAGCTGTTGCTTGTTCCCTGAATAAAGGTTTTAAAATATAAATGTATATTCACTAGTATCCGTTCTTATTTCTTCAAATATTTGTAATTTTAACATTTTCTAATCTGTAGAATCACATTGGGTTTTGATTAAAATAACCAAAATTCTAGCAATCAACGAGTTTCAGGAGAGTATTCAGAGCAATGACTCCCAAATTAAAATGATCTCGGAAACATTTATCTGTTACTGTCTGTTAAGGACCTAAAAAGCAATAAAGTTTCAATGTCTCTAATCTTCTTTGTCATTTTTTATCACTTATTGAAACCTATAAAGTTTTATCTAGCTGTCAAGCCCAATGAGGTTTTACCAGATGCCTCTCTCACATTTAAATTGATTTATTTTCCTTCCAGAACAGTAAAAGTGGATGTCTACGACTGGGATCGAGATGGGAGGTAATGTTTTCTGTCGCCTTTTAAGGGGATGGTAAATTTTAATTTAACATTTTGTCAGAAAACACACAATGAGCAGTATCTCAAAACATCCTTTCAGAACCCTGTTAGAAGTGAATGGGGCAATTAAAGGGCAGGGGGCAATTCTTGACTCCTGGACTCATGGTTTCTTTTCTCATTGCTTTGAGGAACCTGGGGTGTAAGATGTTGACCCGTGTTTCATTTATTTTCCTTTGATTCTTCAATTGCCTCATGGCATCATGCACCCCAGAAAAAATACTGATTCAGCTGCTTTCCCCATGTGCATAATCTATCATTTTATAAATCAGATAGACTTCTATAGTAGTTTTGTGGAAACAATTGCTGTAGCTGTATTGCTACCTATAGAGTAATTACTTTTTGTATGCCTTATAAGGCCATTACAATTTGTTGTGTGTTACAGAATACTCAAGTGATTACAAGAAGATGTGATTCCTTCAAATGAAAAAAAAAAAGATTTAACATTGATATTTCAAATATGTACTGTATATGTTACATTATTTGATAGTTGTAAACTGAGTCATTGGCAATCTACAGTATTCTGAACTGGAAATCTACTGGAAATCTGCAGTATCTTGAACATAGAATAGTTTTAACTAATTTGTTTCCCGGGTTTTTAAATAAATTGCAATGCAAAAATGTACACAATGTGCAAAAATATTCACTGTACTAACTGACTTTGTACAATCTACTGGATCTTCACAGCTTCTGTGAGAGAGCAATAGATACAGTTTCCGATCTTCAGAAACTCTAATTCATGAAAAACAGTTCTGCCATATTCTCTGATTTCACATGGCATACCTGTGTGTACAATACCTTTTATTACACTGCACTCTGAAACAAACCTCCCTTCCCCAATTTCCCACAAGTTAGCATTCTGTCCAAAATGTTACACTTCAAAAGTTCTTGTAGCACCTTGAGGACCCTGAGGAATAACTTCTTTCACAATAAGCTTCTTATAATAATAAACTTTGCAACATGCTTTTGTTTTGTTTGTGTGTCATCTAGATTTTCTTTTCATACCAGATCCAAAATGAGTTCCATAACCAGCAAATATATCTTCATGACTATTTCAGTATTCAAAGTCCTCTACAGTATAATATACAGTATACAAGTACTGGATGTGGTTTGCAGCTTAGGTCAAGAACATGAAATTGAGGAATAAAGAAGTTTTTAAAGCATAAAGTTACTCTAAACAAATGGTATAATGCTGTACATCATTCCAAATTAGATTTTTATTACTGAACATTTTAGCTTATTTGTTTGCTTTTTTAATCAATATGCAGTTATTCAAAATTGGTTTAAAGAGACTGTTACTGTATCTCAATGAAACTATATTTGTAGAGGCCATAGGTTTACTTTCATCCTCTGCACAGAATACGTTTTATTCTTCTAGAGCTCTTCTAGCTTTACACAGAGACTAGATAAAAATCACAGAGACCAGCGTTCAATTATGCAGTCATTCTGCTGTAAATTATTTTTCTGTTTTACAAAATCAATTACTAGTTTGCAACCTGTCAGGTCCCATTCTAAGAAGCAAACAGTCTTGGTGAAATTCTAGCATTTTTTTTATAAGGGGAAGAGACATTTTACCATCCCCACTGTGAATTCTTCTTCATCTGTTGAAGGCTCTGCTTTGGTGAAAAAAACTAATTTCAGCGAGACCCCGCATATAAATATTTCAAAGACAAATGGCAATAAAAATGCCTTGTGGAGAGGAAAGTCTGCATCCTTTGGAAATGCACTTCATTTTTACATGAATTTATTTTGCAAAAGCAATAAAAACAGAGTAAAAAGACCGCAGTGAAATAAGTGATGCCTGTGTGGCGACGTGAACATCAATTAAACGTTAACATATTAGCCAGTGTGATAAATTAGAAATACAGTACCTGAGACTTACTTTTGTGTACCAGTACTGCAGAATTCTCAAAAAGATACTGTTGGCTATAGGATGCTAAAGGGAGAAAAATAACAGGCTGCATTTTGTAGATAATGCCATGTTTATTAAAGATTTGGGACGACTGTAATGAAAATATTATAACGAATAACAAATTCTAAGCATTGAGTAAAAAATGGGTCCCTGCAAGGAATCTGAGTCACATGGCATTCATCAGGCTAATGGTTCTTGTACAGAGGAAAATTTTATTTTCAAGAACATTTCTGTTCATCTTGGCCTTTGAAGAGCTATGTTAAGGGTAAAGTTGAGCCTGTTATTTTAGAACATCGGAAGCTAATGTAATCTCTCCCTATATATGCGGCTGGTTTTATAGGTCACTGCCAAAATATTTGTGGGTGCAACTTTGCAACAAGAACATCAGTTAAACTAATAATTTGCTAAATGAAGCAACTGTATAAATAATGTTTGTGTTTTGCACACGTGATCGTGCGTAGGACTTCAATTAGTCTCACTTTTCTTTAAATATTTTCTCCCGGATAGAACAAAAATAAAAATAGAATTTGCTGCGCAAGTGTACTGTATGTCAGGGATTCTCTAACAAACTGCTCTTTTTTCTTTTGGTTGTCTCTGTTCCTTGTATGTCAGTCATGACTTCATTGGAGAATTTACCACCAGTTACCGGGAGCTCTCTCGTGGACAGAGTCAGTTCAACGTGTATGAGGTGAGCTGTGGGGAAATACCGTGATCCGACACAAACAAAAGCTTTTATTTCAGTCTGAGAGCTGTGTTGAGAACGGCATACTGTATGGTAACTCTTTGGATTAGAGGTTGCAAATTTCATTCAGAGACTTGTAATTTGTAAATAAATCAACAGAGCCTCATAACACTGCCAGTGCTAGGCAGCAAATGACCTCTATCCCCCCCGAAGACCCCTTAAGTTACTTGAAATTTTAAGGTCCAAGGACTGTGCTTAGTACAGTATTTCTCCTTGAACACAAACTGTAATACTGTAAGAAGATATTCAGCTGTTGAGTCGTGAGATTAGTTTAAAGTGGATTAGGGACTTTTATTTCTTTTACTCGGTCTTTAACTGGATAATAAAGCAGTTGAGGTTTGAGACAAGTGATCTGACATCAGTGCTCTCTGATATCATTGTGGCGCGGTAATAACATTACAGAACAAAGCACAAACCCCGCAAGAACAATAAATTCTGCAAGCATTAACACTCTCCATCCATCATTTTCGTCACATCACTACTTCCATTGGACTTGAGCTGAAGTGCCAGCAGCCATATCACCCTGCAACTCACAACTGGCAACCCATTGAAGCTCAGCAGGTGTGAGCCTGGTCAGTACCTGGATGGGAGACCTCCTGGGAAAAACTAAGGTTGCTGCTGGAAGAGGTGTTAGTGGGGCCAGCAGGGGGTGCTCACCCTGCGGCCCATGTGGGTCCTAATGCCCCAGTATAGTGATGGGGACACTATACTGTAAAACAGGCGCCGTCCTTCGGATGAGACATAAAACCGAGGTCCTGACTCTCTGTGGTCATTAAAAATCCCAGGACGTTTCTCGTAAAGAGTAGGAGTGTAACCCCGGCGTCCTGGCCAAATTTCCCATTGGCCCTTACCAATCATGGCCTCCTAATAATCCTCCTCTATGAATTGGCTTCATTACTCTGCTCTCCTCCCCACTGATCGCCGATGTGTGGTGAGCGTTCTGGTGCACTGTGGCTGCCGTCGCATCATCCAGGTGGATGCTGCACATTGGTGGTGGTGGAGGGGAGTCCCCATTACCTGTAGAAGCGCTTTGAGTGGAGTGTCCAGAAAAGCGCTATATAAGTGTAAGCAATTATTATTATTATTATTATTATTATTATTATTATAAGTGTGCTGAAAGAACCCATTAACAGAGTGGGGGCTTTGTAATTCTTTAACCATCCCTTTTACCTGTATCACAACAGATGGTGCATAAGCTATTTTCTATGTCCTACCATACCTCAGATACTCTACAGTTTCAGCAAGGCTTCAGTAATGACAAATACTGTATACAACGCTTTGTATGTGTATGTTATAAAGATGTAATTATGGCTTTACATATTTATTGGCTATTTGCTCACTGGTCGACACTTACCCATTTATCTTTTAGAATTAAAAAAAATCTAGTTAGAACTGAGATCATTTGTCTTAATAATTACCTAAATTCTCTTCCTTCAGCTTTGTTATTCATCATTCGGAATTGAACTATGGTTAAGAACACAGAAGGGAGAGGTTTAAGAACCTGGAGTGTTTTTTTTTCTTGCATTTGATGACTAAACTAAATTAAAGATTAATTTAAATGAAAGTTAGACGTTAAATCTGGTTTATGCTCATAATTAAAATGTATCGTTAGTAACTTTGAATTTAATGACAACACAAGAGCATTAGCAAATACTGTAAATTAATGTATCAATTGGTCAACTACGATAGACCCTAACAACTTTACAAACACATGGATCTACAGAATACTAGAGCCATAGAGTTTGTGAAATCCTACTGATGGTCTTTTTAATCCATTACGGATTCTCAGTTTCATATTATCTTTAATTTTTCTGAAGTTGAGGTTTGGTTATAACATTTCTTGCTTTGCTTTGTGTTTCTGAAGGTTCTAAATCCGAAGAAGAAAGGCAAAAAGAAAAAATACATCAATTCAGGCACAGTAAGTAAAAATGAAGTTTTAGTTAAAAACTGTTTAGAAGAATTAGAAAGGAGCTGGTGATGTTTAATGTGCTATTAGTTAAAAGTGAAGGTTCATAATGAAATTTGGTTTGAAAATAGGAGGAATGTCTTGCATACCTGTGGTTTCTGAAACATTAGTCCAGTCATGATGTTAGAACTCTTAGATCCATTGAGAAATGACTGTGTTAGATTCTTGGACTGTTAAGCTATAAGGAGCCAAACAAGCAAGGTACTTAAAAAAGACATGTTTTTGGCATGTGCATTCTTACAACATGAAGGTATTATTGTTACCATAGGAGACAAGAAACGGTTTGAAGAAGAAATGGTTTGATGAGCAATTAGATTTTTTTACAAAGAATTTCTGATAAGCAATTAGTGAAAAGCAATGTAATTTTCTTTTACTATTTCAGAGAACATTGTGACCATGTTTGCTTCATTAAATAGAATCAAACGAAATGGAATAATGACAAGGAGGAAATGGTATGACTACTTCCTTTTTTAACTTGAATATTTCCCCTCTGTTTATTAAGGTAACTCTGCTGTCATTCAAAGTGGAATCTGAATACACATTTGTGGATTTCATCAGAGGAGGGTAAGACTGAAAATTATCATTAAGGGCTATTTTCTAATGCTATGGATCCTTAAACTTACACGAGTTTCCTTCGGTATCCAAATGCTATAATGTGTAATAGTAAATTATTCTGTTGGATTGCATTATTAGTATTATAGAAAATATTAGAACTCTGGGTATGTGCGGCTAATTCGGAGCTTATAAAGTAAACAGTTCAATGTTGTCAAATTGTCAACTCACTATTTAATTTGTTTTTCACATTGGCACCATCAATTACATGTTCAACTGGTTTCAAAGTAAAATTAATGTCAAAATATCATAATTGCATTAGGTTAAACTTTCTCATTATTACCTACTACTGGGAACCTTGCAGTTAGATCTGTGCAGATCTATACTGTAGTGCACATGAATGCGGTTATGCCTGTAGGTTACACAACTCCGAAACAGCTCCTTAGATGGACTATAGATGGACTGAACGCATCTACACATCTACTGCTACATCTGTTCTCTTTCTTTTTCTTTTCTCATTTACAACCGTTTTTTGTGCAATATATGCCAGGGACCTGTGCAATACATTTACATCTATATTTATATCTACATCTATATTTATATTCATATGTGTGATACGATTTTTCTGTGTACTGTTCTGTTCTAGTCTGTTCTTTGTGTGTCCGGACTGTGAGTAACTCTTGTATTGTATTGTATGTATTGTACTATTATTATATAATTTGTTACACTGTGGCTGTGTTGTGTGTGTTAAGCTGCTGTTGCACTGCAATTTCCCTCACGGGATCAATAAAGTATCTATCTATCTTTTAGGGATACATGTGCCACAATCACTGTGTTTTGCATATGCATTTTCTGATGTGTCAGAATGGTTGCTTCTGGAAACGAAGCGAAGCACAGTTAGAAAATGCTTTTACTGCTGTTCATGATGTGGGTTTTCCTGTCTCCTGTGTTTGTCAGCAGCTTTAATTCAGAGTAGTGCATCAAAGGTCATTAATTAGCTGGAAGGGACACCAGTGGTCATCAGCATGAAAGGCTGAAGAAAACTAGTCAGTGAAGATGTTATATTTGTTCGAACATCCAAATGCAGCCATGTACTCACAAGTGGCCACAAAATAGCTGTGTTTACAAATTCCATGCAGCTGTTACCACAAGAAATGACATACACCAAGCTTGTCCTGCATATTGCTCGCATTGGAGAAAGTGCATTAGCAAAATTAAGCACATTTTCAGTGGGGTATGAATCCCCTTTTCATGATCAAAAGATGAAGTTTGCCTAAAACCCATTTTTGGGCAAGGCAAAACTGGTAGCAGAAAGACTGGTAGCATACATTCAAGGGACCCCAGATGTAAACTCTTTTTGTCTATTGGCAGGGGGGAAAAATGCATTATTTTGTTGCAGCTTTAATTTTTATTTAAGAATGAACTCGACTATTAAATTTCTCGAACTTTCATTTGGAATCAGACTATACTGTAGGTCTTACTAACTTCAACATTGAGTCAGGATTTGCATGGATATTAAAGATTTGTTATATAAATATCCTTTTAATGTTGTGTTCTTGCATGTTTTCAAAACAATCCACTCGGACGTACAGTATCTTTATTGTGAAATATTTTGGGTTGTCTTTGAAGTTTATTCTGCAGGGTACAGAGACTAGTATCCCCATGGAGGTTTGGCTCAGAATTAAAGGTCGCTTGGTGAACCACCTGCCTTACAATGTAGTGAGGAGGGGGAAGACAGCCCTGTTCTAATAGTTCTATCAATTGATCCTGTCTTTGAAAATTGTAATCTATAATTTAATCACATATCCAGTTGCAAAACTTTAGTATTCAGTTCTGGATTCAGCTATCTGGGAAGAAGGTTTGCATAGTCTTTTGCAGATAATAGGGTATACCCCATAGACAAACAGCTCTTACAGGCATTTATTCATTCTTGGGTTTCTTTGTTTTGTAATCAGTGACATTTTACCACACGCCTGGAGTACTACTGCATTGGTCTTCTAGGATTTGAAATGATATCCTATTAACAGGATGATAAGGCTTTGATTTTAACTTTGATCAAAACGTTTGTAAATGCCTAATAAGAATAAAGCCAAAGTTATACTTTTAAATAAAAGAGGTGGAAAAGTGCAATATTGGCTCTTCTAAAAATATTTTCTTTTTTTATGTAGAAATCCCCAAGAGAAGGAAGCTCATAATAAAAACAATAAATGTCCCTTTTGCACATAATACAATTCCATGCAAAGGTCTTTTATTGTGTGCTAAAGGTCACTTATTGTTTGCTTATTGGGGCTCCCTGTGCAGAAATGTTATGAAAGCATTTACATATTGTAGAGACAAATCTTATCCCTCTGGATAGACGTTTTATGGACTCCAAATGTATTACCAAAATTGTTAAACTGTGAAAAAGCACTCAGTATGTCCCATATACAGTTGCATAAAATAATACATGAATATAAATAGCATCATATTTATGTACGAATCTGCAGAGAGTTTTCTTTGCCTTTGAAGAAAATATACTAGCAGTATTTTCCTCAGTACTGTATATTGGAAAAAGTTTATTTTTATGTGACATTCCAAAACAGATTTGCAGGAGTGGTTTCTCTCTCGGTATCTCTCTCAGTTCCCTCTTTAAATGGCATTACTTATAAACATTGCAGTGTGAAATGAATTGGGCTTTCTGGCAGTTCTCATCAGAGCAAGGCTGGAGTATTTTCCATTGCTGTGGAATAGGAAAGGGGTTGTGAAAAAATAGGATGAGTAAACTTCCTTACAGATCATTTAGAAAGATATTAGCTCCTCTAATTAGAAAGAAAGTGGGAAAGTGATTAGTCAAAACAGCATTCCACAAACCTTATTTTGCATTGTAACACAATATTGATGTAGGTTGTATGGGGTATTCATTAAGGATATAACAATAGCAGTGAGGAGATTACATAACCAGACCAGGACGGAGCTGTTGTGCAATACGTCTGTATGCAAAGTGGAACTGCAGTACACAGAAAGCGTGTATTTTTAACACACCAAATCAACCCACTGTACATGTGTGCCTGCCTGCTTGCCTGTCTTTCTGTTTAGCTAGCTTTCTGTTATGTGTATTACTATGAGAGCTAATTGATTCAGTTATTCAGTAATTAATAAGCTTCAACTCTGAAATTCAGTGGCTTCTATATATAGGCCTTATTTATTCACTGCTCCTGTATTATTTGTGGAAATTGATTTCCTACAAGTTTTCTAACACAACCTAAAGAAAAAATTCTGAGAAAAAAGAGACTAAAATTAGATTTTAGTATATTAGTCAAAGTTAAAATAATATACATTTTTATGCTGCAGCTTATTATCCTTTTCGGGGTACATTTTGTGTTCTCGTCTGTTGGTAAGAAAAATGTAATGTCGGATAAGGATTACATCCCCAGTTCCCCAGCAGTTATATCACCCTGCAGTGCACAACTGGCAACCCACTGAAGCTCAGCAGGTGTGAGCCTGGTCAGTACCTGGATGGGAGACCACCTGGGAAAGCTGAGGCTGTGTTAGTGGGGCGCTCACCCTGCGGTCTGTGTGGGTTCTGATGCCTCAGTATAGTGACGGGGGCACTATACTATAAAAAAGGCACCGACCTTCAGATGGGATGTAAAACCAAGGTTCTGCCTGTCAGCAGTCATTTAAAATCCAAGGGCATTTCTTGAAAAGAGTAGACATCATCCAAGTCTTCTGGCCAAATCTCCCCTTGGCTTTTACCAATCATGGCCTCCTAATAATCTCTATTTATGAACTGGCTTCATCATTCTGTTCTATTTCACACTGAGAGCTGGTGTGTGGTGAGCATACTGGTGCACTATGGGTGGTGTTACATCAACCAGGTGGGGCTACACATTGATGGCAGTGGAGGGGAGTCCCCATTACCTGTAAAGTGCTTTGTGTGGAGTGTCCAGAAAAGTGATGCATATTAGTGTAAGGAATTATCATTCATGATTATGTATAGAAGTTGAAAGAACTGAGTGTTAATTATGGAGAGAAACCTGGAAAGTAAACTCCATTTTCTACTCAAGCTGTAGGGCCTATCCATGCTTCATTTGTGCAGCATCTTTTATCTCTTATCTTTTGAGAGTAAACATGTGAATCAATCTGCAGCTTTATTTTTGCAGAAATTTTGAGTGAGTAGCACAGATACTTTTGTCATCTTGAGTTCTCTAAGTCTGATTTTATATGGAATTCTCATTCAGTACACAAAATAAACCCAATGCCATTCCACAGTAAGAGGAATAAAAAACAAAACGTTTATCAGTGTACCAGTTATGACAAAGGCGGAGAAAGATTTTAAAACACGGTATGTTTGACTTCATTACTGTAAACTTGGGCATTTATATGTGAAATTAAAATATTTTCCCTAAAAGGAAGAAAATACTAATGTATGAAGTGTAACATTTATCTCACTCTGTTTTTTGTGGTTTTAATCTTGCTTTTCCTCTCCTTAGAACTCAGCTGAACTTCACCGTTGCAATAGACTTCACTGCTTCTAATGGTAAGTCTTAGAACTTTTAAAGTAATCTACCACAAATTAAGGCCTAAAGCAGCCTCAAAAATGGCATTTATTGGTCAAAATGCACTGAAAAAACAGTCACCTTTGTACAAGATGGACAAAATTCCCACTTAGCAGTAGAACGTTTCTCACAATTTGCCCACAGGAAAGCTCGATGTCAAAAGGAGTAATGCATCACATCATGGGAAAGCTAAAAGTTTATTAAAACATTTCATCACCAGTTAAATGTCCTCTTGATAGTAATATTAAACTTTATTTTACAAGGTGGCTTTAAAAGCAGCATCTCGAAGTCCTGTTCTATTTCGTATAAGAAGTATGCTTACTAAGTTACCAACAACCCACTTTCCTTCCCCTTGAGGAAATCCTTCTCAGCCAACTTCCCTGCACTACATGAATCCATACCAGATGAATGCGTACGCCATGGCCTTGAAGGCGGTGGGAGAGATCATTCAGGATTACGACAGCGATAAGCTTTTCCCAGCTTATGGATTTGGAGCCAAATTGCCACCAGATGGGAAAATCTCTCATGTGTTTCCTCTGGTAAGCAGAATTCTACATTCAGTTTCACGTCACAGTTTTGAGATGCAGCTATTGATGTGTTTGGATGATATTGGGTGGAAGAGAGATGGCTTTACCTTCCTGCTCATGAGGCTTTTAATGACTTAGTGCCTTACGTTATTGATCTTTTGTCTGATTTCAGTTTTCATTCCTCTGATGTAAGATTTTTGTCAGTCCTAAAGATGAAGGACCATCTGTAATACTGTGTTGATGCACCTAGACTCGTTTGGATGCTCTTCTTTGTAGCATAAACCTCAATTCATATCCTATTTGATTAAATAGACTTTTATTAAGAATCGTTGTTTTGATATTTTTCATTTTACAGTGTTTTTTGAGAAGTCCTCATGAAGGACATACTGGGGAGAGTTGTGATGATCATGATGGTGGTGATTGTAATGATTGCTGTCATTGTTATAAAGTGATTTTTTTTTCGTACTCCACTCTTGTAAGCAGATATAAAGCTATTTTTGCTTTTCTACATATCTCTAAATCATCAGCATCCCTCTTGTACCTTCAGAAAATATGGATGCAGTTTTGTGGATGCAGTCTAATCAAAGCTTATACAGTTACATCATACAGTAACTTCCATTTGAATTTATAGTCATGTACTTGACTGTTTATTTTGCGTTCTAATTGCTTCAAGACACTGCATGCAATATCACTATTTTTAATGAAGTGTCTCGCCTGTTTCATAAATTCCTGTCCACAAAATTTTGACTTTTCCCAATTGAAGTCTCATTCACCATGTACATTCCCTCTTTTTAATCATGCAACAGAATTAAAAATTTCTGTTGGACAGTCATGTGAAAGAAGAATTTCTTTGGCATTTTTGATTGAATAGAATGATGAGCCTTAACAGGAAATGAACTAACAAAATGGTACACTGTGTTCTCAAAGCTGGTTTCTGTAACTCCAACATCAGAAAGACTACAGAAACTAAAATTATCCTGCAGCTAGGATCACACCTTGCCCCTTCTCTCAATGACAGACTACTTTTCTTCTACAATACATTCTCTCTATTCATTGTAGGTTTCATTTCATACCTCTCTTCGCCTATCCTGACTTCACACTACCTGATTGGCCACTGTCTGTCCCCTGCTCCTGCCTCTCGCTCCTCCTCCCTCCCAGCCTTTGTTCTCCCGCTACATTACCTTTGCTTACTGCCCTGTCTTTCTCACACCTGAAGAAGGCTCCATGGCCGAAACATTTGTGTTTTCTTTCTTCTCTTTTCAGCATGGAATAAACCTATTACTTCCACTGAACAAAATACCTACATACTCAACAATGGTCAACATGTATTGTCCATATACTGTACTGTACTGTTTGTTTAAGATTTACAGTATAATTGTCCACATACTGTACTGCAGTATAGCTACACTAGGCAACGTTAAATCACTGTTGAGGAAAAATGTGTGCAATAAAGCATTACAAGGTAACAAATTAACCTGAAAGGTGCTGTGAAATTAGAAAAAGAAAAATAACACTTCCAACTAGAGGAATTTACAGACGAGCATCTTTAAATTATACAGAGAGCCAAGTTTCATAACTCAGCCTGGGTCCCCCTGAGTGACTTTACTTTTATTTGTTTGCATTGTTCACGAACATTTGCTGAACAGGCTCTTTGCCTCCTATAAGTGGTGAATTTCAGCTCATTTCTCAATAGAAACATCGGACCCCTGAGGCTGTGGCCGAGCCATCTTGGTTCTGGAGCTCCCGGAGGCTCTCACAGATTAACAGCTTGTGAAAGGAAGCATTTGTATGAAATGAGCAAGGTGGTCAGCATCCTTGGGGAAATGCCCCTTCCAAATTTTCTTTCTGGTTCCCTTTCCTAAAATTATTCCAGCCATGGCAAAGGGACAGTAAATTAGCATTGTGGTTTCTAAGGACTGAAAATCTATTTTTGAGGAATTTCTGATTTGGGCTAAGCAGCAGTCATATTTTATAAGCTGCAGCATTGTAATATAGCAAATGTTTCGAAATTACATTCTAAATCAGTTCTTTTTTTTCCCCAAGATTTTTTTTGTAACTGTAATGTGTTTGTGTTTGTATATAAAGGACAGAATCACAAAGGGGATTCCTCCACAGTCAGTGGTTTGTAAATAAATGATGAGCCTTAACAGGATGTCTGTTTGCTACTCCTTCCTGGATAACAAAAATACTGCTGCTCAGTGAAATGGTAATTAAACTTACCAATCTTAAACACATTATGAGCCTTTGCTTCCAATTACATCACATGTCCTTCTGTGTATGGCTGTACATACAGTAATACTGCTAATTCCATATGGAAAATTATGAGTGTTAAAAGCTAAATCACTGCAGAATACCCAATTAAAAGTTGTCATAGGCCCATTAAGGTAAGGAAAAACTTTAAGTTCTTCATGCACAAAAGGTTACAAGCATGAAGAGGTTGCTCTCCATTTGATTGGTAGTGAGTTATACTATAAGTCTACGAACGTCATAGTTAGTTCCTAAAGGATTACGATATTCATTGCTTTTGCTTGTGTTTACATGTATATTACCTTAGCTTTTTACCATAAGGTGATTAATTTACACACTTTGAAGATACCATTTAACCAGTGATGATGGGAATGAAATTAACAACATTTTGTTTATTATTGGTTGTTGGGAACATTCAGCATCGTATTTTGTGGTCTGGACAAGAAATTTTAAGGGAAGGGTGGAAGGTAGAATTCTATACAGTAGTGATAAGAAAGAAATTAGTATTCTCAGCAACCAGAAAATTCTCATCTCTCCATTCATTTAGAGATAGGTGCCTTCCACACATCTCCAGGAATCTGCACCCTTTGGCTCATATTTGTGCTTTCTTCGTCTCTCCCCTGAAGAAAATCCATAGCTGAAATGTTTTTTCTTCCTTTTTTTTGTTGCTTTCAGCGTGGAATTAATCTCCACCGCTTCCTTTACAACTGGCATGCTGACACAGCTCTCCACTCTAATATATTGTTAATATCAAGGTTTATTTGCATGCAAAAGGTGACATTTTGCCATGCAAAGGTATTTTTAATGTATGAAAAATGTATAAAAGACACACTTTATGTTGCTCTATACGGTAATTTCTGCCAATGCAATATGACATTTCTTTTTTGGAGTAGCACACCAATTTTAGATATACCAGTTAAGGTTGAGTGTTCTTCATGAAATATTCATTAGAATTTGGTGGAGGTTTCAAAATATTAAATTGTGCTTTTGAAACTGAAACTAATGGTGCTACACAGTAGACTGGATTGTGTTGTCATGATTCCATTATTCGGGGAGAACCACACAGATCCTCCTCCTCTGCATATATAAAACAACTTTTCTCACGCAATCAACTTTTTATTTACATAAAGCTAGCTTCATGAAGTTTATCTATGCAATTATGGTTTATTATTTCAGATACTTTTTAAACATAACAAGAGGCATTTAGTGCCCCCTCTCTGATATGACTCATTTGCAAACTCAGTCTTACATAAATGTTTAACTGTAGTATGTGTCATGTCTGTGTTGGACCTTCCTGTTCGGTTTGGACTTCAGCCCTTTTAAGATGTATTTAAATTAGTTGTTAGGTTGAACACCTCAGTCACTATGCCACAAAAACTACAAGGTAACAAAATTAATTTGTCATTTGTATTGTCCTCCGTTATTTGTGAGTAGTGAGTACAGACATTTTGCACAACTGCCAGATTCTTCCCGAGTACATGTCAAAGTATTGATATGGCTGTCATGTTAGGTGTCTAGACACAAAAGGGTGAAGAAGCAGTGACTGCAGATTTCACTTCAGGCTGTCTTGAAGATACAGTCATAGAATCAGCTTGTTTTGAGAATGACACAAATGTGGTTAATTTAAAACATAAATTGGTTACACGTCTTTAAACGCCCAGTAAGAGTTAAGTTTTTTTCCCCAGAGTAATGGAGTGTGTAACTCCTTTGCAAAATGTAGAATGTACATCACCAAAAAATGTATAAAGGCTGTCACTTCTTGTTATTTTCTTCAATAGGTGAAAGATGAATATGTGCCATTGAGTAAGATGAAGCATATTTGCCAATTTTAATCCTCATCTTTGCCATAAAAAATTGGATTCAACAGCTTTTAATGTTTTGACTTATATTAGGAGTGGCAAGACACCCAAAAGGTGCCCATGTGAGATAGAGAGCTGTTTGTGGTGTTCCTAGAGCTTAGTGTCATTTATAATATGTCTAATTATGCAGCTGTAGCACTGAACTACATAATACAGAGATACAGTTTACCTAGTAGAACTCCAGTTAATAACCATATGCTACCCACTGTAGGACATTAAAAAATAGGGATATCTCAACACAATTTATAATGAGTTCTCCCACACAAATATTTTGGAATTTAACCCTTTTTACATACTTCCTTTCCTTGCAATTTGAGCATGATAGCCCTTGTGCCTCTTGGCACAAAAATACTTAAATGGAAGGCATGACACTTGGTTAAGTCTATAGGGAAAGGCGTTTGGATTTTTACAGAGCAGTGGAGTCGGTATGCTGCTGGTGTCAATTAGGTGATAAGGATAAACACTAAGAGGCCATTTGACAGATGTTAAGTAAATTCTGGTGATTTTTTGATGACTTGAAGAAAAAATATTTGGCCTTTTTTTACCGTGTATATTACTTACAGTACATCAGAGCTGGAGAGCATACTGTTTATGTTTCATTTGACAGATGTTAAGTAAATTCTGGTGATTTTTTGATGACTTGAAGAAAAAATATTTGGCCTTTTTTTACCGTGTATATTACTTACAGCATATCAGAGCTGGAGAGTATACTGTTTATGTTTCCTTTTGACTGACAGCAGAAGAGTAGAGGCAGAAGAGAAGCTTGAATTCTGGTTTATTAAATATAGTTGAGAACCCCAAAGCTCCTTGAATGTGATTGCCTTCATAATTGTGAAGATACAGTCCAGAAGCTCAAGTGGCAAGTCCTAGAATAATCTTGCATTTTAAGGGAGAATGCATACCTATACACACTGGTTGGAGAAAATTGGCAGACAAAGTGATCAGAAACAGAGAAATCCATTCAAGACCTAAAATGAGCTTTGGAAGGTGATAGTTCTTCATTGAAAACCAAACTACAGTACGTTTACAATGAGAATAAAAATAATTTTAGGGTTTATAAGAATTGGAGATGATACTGTATGAGATGTTTTGATGCCAGGCATATGAAACTTTGAATTAAAGCAAAGTAGAATATACTGTATTAGGAAAAAAACACTTTAAATAAAAAAAATACAAAATAAAAGCAGATAATCTCTATCTCAGTGATTCTTGCAGTCCTAATTCACCTGAACTCTTGACTCTGTATCTTTGCTGAATTGCAGCACCTAAACAGTAGTGGCCTACTGAATTATTTATACACTTTTTATAAGACATTAGCTCAGAAGAGGGTAGCTGACATTAATAGTAGTTCACACATCCAGACTCATTTTCCTCTTTAAAAATACAAGTAGTGATTGCTAGAATATTTGGCCTTTTGAAGTCATATGACATATGAAGTCACATTCTTGAAGTCCTGTGCTTTAAGATTGCTCCAAAGACTTTACCATGTTAGGAATATTACATATACAGTATAGGAGGTTTGCATAGGAATTCTAGCTTAGTAAGTTAAAAATACCGCAAATACCATAACTATGCAAAAGAAAGATTCTCATCTACTGTTTGATGTTGTAACGAAGCATTAATTTGCCATATTTCTTGACTAACTTCTATTATTCATTACATCAAAATGCCACATTCAGCACAATAGCTGTCTTTTAGTGATAGCAACATTACCATCCAGATTTTGTGCAGGCCTTTTAAAGAGACCTGAGACAATTAAGGTAGCTGTGGTCTGTTTCCACCTCATTTAGTATCTTTAATAAATTGATTAAAAAAAACAAATGTAAAGCTTTTTACCTTCATAGGAGTAATGAACAAAACAGCTATATTGCAAGAGCCCATAATTTGGCCTCTGGTTTTAAAACAAGATGGTAATGTTGAAATTACAAAAAGGAGGGATTCTGCATTCACTACGGTGAATAAGGCATTTTCAAATAATATGTAAAATAAACCAGAAAAATCACAATTTCGTAATATATATTGTATATAGCCCTACCAACATGGGAACAATTGAAAGGACAGTTTTCTTTACGGCTGTCCATTCCATAATAATGCCCTTCCAGTTCTGGTAGAGGAGTAATCAATAATTCAGACACTAATGAAATGTGTTAATCTGTCTGTCCTGCAGCTATAAACATACCAGTTATTTTTGGACACTTGGATTAGTTCTCATCACTTTTATAATTACACTCCTGTTTTCTGTGTCAACCTTATCCTGCACCTTAAATCCTCTAAATAAGGTGCAGTATTTTATATATCGCTGTGTTCCCAGTTAATGAACCTCATTATACTTTTATGGTACTGACACGTACAAAGTAAATCTAAATTCATGTGTTCGTTCATCCATTGATTTACACAATGACATGCTCAAACACTAAGAGCCCAGTTTAAAGGCTATACATGTTTTAAATCTGTTTCTGATTCCTGATTCATTATTGCTTTGCAGAGTTGATACTGAGGCTTACATTGTCAGATAAATAAATATATTCCAGGATTTACTATGACCTGAAAAAAACAATGCATAACAAAGCTTAGAGTCCCTAAAGCCATTGTCAGAATCAAAATGACTGATGCAGCTATTCATTGTGTCTTATCTCTCTTCCCGTAATATATTGAAGCATTGAAACTCCATTACGTGCATGTGAAAATATTATAGAGCATTTCTTTGCATCATTTCCATTCTTGTACATAAATGCAAAAAGGCCTTTTGACAGTTTCCTGCTTGATTATTATTCATAGAACTTTTTATTATTTGAATACTTAACGGATTTCAATGGGTGAAAAGATGGAATTTTATTTCATTTTTTCAGCAGTGGATGAATAAAGCTTTAAACGGGAATGAATGGGTTGAAGTTTGGTTTGATAAATGAGGAAAATCACCAGTTGTTGTGTTCTGCTGTTTCATTTCAGAATGCGGACAATGAAAACCCAAACTGTGTCGGAATTGAAGGTGTGCTTGAGGCCTACTTTCAAAGCCTAAGAACCGTACAGTTGTATGGACCAACCAACTTCGCCCCAGTTATCAACCAAGTTGCAAGGTAAGAAAAATTGACCCCGTTTTCACCATAGAACCATACCAAATCAAAGCATATTTTCTTTAGTGATATTCAACTTAGACCAACTATAAAATAACAAAATACCAGAGATAATCTTTGCCTCTTCATGCTGCACCATGTATCAATACATTAAGGCAGGACTGGAATATTTGCCTCTGACATCTTCACAACTGGTTTTTAGTTGGTCAGACCTACAGAGCATGCCGTCATCGGGCCTGGAAATGAGCCAGTAGGTAACAGAATGGTCAGAATACATCTGATAGACTGTGGTTTGTGATGCCATCAGCATGGCTAAATTCTTAAATATTAGGCAATAAATGGCTGAATAATTAGCCACAGGACATGGAAAGATTTTCTGAGATGAAAGGAGATTTAATCTTATGGCCAGCTCTCTATCAACACTACACTAGGGAGATGAATTTCCAAAGTATTGTTGTATCACTGTATCGTTGCATAAGATCACTTGGTACAGGAGTGATAGTGTAGGATTTGATTCATGCTGAGTTATGATAAGGACATGTTATACAAATTCGCTTCACTGCCCAATACTATGTGCATAGCATCTTGGAACAAGTCTGTACACCACCATCTACTCCATACCTACAGATGAAAAGTCACTTCTTTGTGCATACAGTGTTTAGTGCCGGATTGACATTCATGGTCACCCAAAGGGAACCAATGGAATATTTGTGGGATAAGCTTGAGTGATAGGTTTATGAGATGACCTGAAGATACTAAGTCTACTAAAGGTCAGGAGCCTCGGGCCCATTGTGAAACTGTGACACTGGGTTCAATTGTGAGCATCTGCTGGAACAGTCCAGAATAAAGCAAGTTGAGCCCAGTTACCTAGCAATATCTGGACTATAGGGTTCAACCTGCACACTGAGTGAGCTCGTTCATTGATGAACCAGAAAAATAAGAGAATCTGAATCAGTTTTGAAAGCATTAAACTGTTCAATCTGAAAAGAACTTAAAAAATGAAACATGAACTTGAATACAGTCTTTGAAGGAAAATAAAGTTAGAGGCATGGAACAGTATACCAATTGGAGAACCTGAACAACTTAAAATACATCATATGAACATGTATTGGATTTGTCCCCTCAATGCTTAAGAAAGAAGGATTTGCATATTCTTCTAAATAAAACCCTCGTCTCTAAGGAGAGAAGACTATATACAACCTGTCTGAAGTTTTCAGTCAGCTGTAATACCCAAAGGTTTGTTTGTGTTTCACACTCCCTACTGTTCCTTCGCCAGTTTCTTAGAAAATAAGCATTTTCCCCTGAGCTTTTTATGCTGAAGGCTTCCTCCTGTTATATAAAGAGTTTTGAAAAGCCTCTATACATTAAATGAAAATGCCGCATGAAAAGATTATATAAAACTATTCCTTGAACTTTCATCCAAGAGCAGTTGCAGCTTGTTTCATGTAATGTGTTCTATATTACTATATTAGGATAACGAGGAACAGTGTGTATCTGTCTGTATTATTTAACTGGATTATTCTGTTTTTTTGGTGCTTCAAGGCTCTTAATGAAAGCTTTGGAGAATTACAGCTACGTTGGTCTGGAATGTTAATTTGTGATAACCTGGTGTTTTTTAAAAGATTATTAGTACAGCTCTTGTGAAAGAAAACAACACTGTCATCTAAACATTTTTTTAATAGAAACAATTTTTACCAAATCATAGTAGAAGAAATCTGAAATGATAGATTGGCAATGTTCATGAAGATATTAATTTAACACTCAAGAAAATGAGAGAAAGGCTTTATATTTTAATAAGTGTAAAATTAGTTTAATTATTGAAATATTTGATTAGATTTTGGGTCATTATGAAAAGCAGAAATATCTTTTTAGAGCATTGAATGGAGGACTTGATTATGAGGAGTTTTCATACACAAACAGATGTAAAAAACTAGAAACAGACAGGTTCTTATGCCTCTGAACGCTAATTAGAAAATATGTGGGTGAGGAAAGGTGGATTATTTAATTTTTAAAGATTACTGTTCAAAAATGGGTCAGACACACACTGTACTGGAAGTTTAATAGCTGTGCTTCAAATGACAGTATCAAATTTGTGAGGACTCAGCAAGCAGGTTGAATTCTTATAAGATGTTGAAATATTATTATGTGAAGGTCTTATGTTCATTGTGAAAAATAGATGTTTTTGAATGCAAAATATGCTTACTAGAGAACACATGTTTTTTATTTTGCCAAATTGTTTTTGTTTTAATGATTATGGACACACACAGGTTTGCAACTAAGTTACACACTAGCCTTACAGACCCTAAATCTGTTCATTGTTAAGTCCTATCTCTCACAATAGTATAATCAACAAAAGGTAATATATTTAAGAAATGTTACTAAATATTGGATCATGAATAGACTAGCTTTGTTGATGCATTGCTGATGGGAATAACATTAACTACATTACTTTTTTCTCATTTGTTCTGTTAGATTAGCTAAATTTAATAAACTTCTTCACAAAAAAAAAATAGACTACAAGCTACAGAAATACAGTATCCCCACAACTGTTAAATATAGTTGAGTGAAAAGGTTTAAAATGAAGTTATAATTTCAGTAATTCAGTAATTACCATTTTGTAGTAAATGAATAACACATTTTGTTAGCTTTAATATTAAAAAGTGAACTAACACACTTTAACTCAGTCATTAGAATCAATCCCATTTAGGGAACAATGAAATTGAACTTTAGGGGCACGATTTCCAATCCTGGTGGAAAAAGGCTGCTTTCAGAATTATAAAAAAAGCTGAAAGATGCAGATGCAGATTCTAAGAATGTACTGTATATACAGTTGCATCTGTGTCCTCTAGGGATCATATTTATTGATTTAGAAATCTCAGGCCTCCATTATACTTATCATTCCAAAGGAAGGAGCTTAAGGAACCTGCATGGAATAACCTACAGTACAGTACTGTGAGCCTGTTGGTGAGTGTCAGACAGAGTATTTAAATGTAATTAGCTAATTTCCTTCACTGCTGGCACACCTAGTCTATTAGTAAAGCAACAGTAGTAAGGAGTAACAAGAGTCTTAACTCAGGAGAAGAGCCGGGATGGGTGATAAGAGATGGTGGGAGGTCAGAATGGGTCATTGTGCATTGATCGGCAGCTTGAAGTATCACAGATGATTGCCTTAAAGTGTTGACCCTCAAATCCCATTTCTGAAGGCAACAAAGCATGCCAGAGGATAGAAATGGAAACAACATAGAAAACCAAGAACTAAAGACACTTCTTTACCCAGATAGTTTTGGTAGTATAGAACAAGCAGCTCAGCCATGTACTGTAGGCTGAACCCATTACCCTGACCACTTTCAAGGAATGGCTGGATGAGACTCTTGGATCACTTAGCTACCATCAAACAAGCTAGATGGTCTAAATGTACTCTTTCTGTTTGTAACCTTTCTTATGTTCCCATACAAGAAGCAAAGTATAACATTCTCAAATACACATTCCTGTTGCATCGCTCCCATTTGATAATTAGGCATCTCTGCACTGTTCGAGGCACTTTTTTACAGTTACTGCTCAACTATTTCATACTGTGCGGCCTGCTACTGGTAATTTAAACAATTACTCATGGCTGTGGCTGCTGTGACCCCACCAAACACACCTCCACCAAAAGCTGTAGCTTACAAATCATTAAGCACTAGGCAGCAGTGTTGAAAGGCATACAAATGGAAAGAGGGTTAAAATATCTACAGCATGTGTATATACAGTATAAATTAGCCTCCAAATGTATAGATCCCATTGATGTTCTATAATTATACTTCATTTAGCAAAGAATAATGCAGATATACAACAAGACTAGTTAACAGTTAAAATGTGGTACAATTTGTGACAAAGATTACTGAATATATCCTTGGCACATCTGTAAAATAATAACATCCATCCACAGATTTTCAGAAACGCTCTCTTTAGAGGGTTGCAGTGAGCCAGAGTCTAACCTGGCAGGCTGAGGGCACAAGACAGGACTACACCCCGGACAGAATTGCAGTCCATTGCAGGGAACGAACACTCACTCACTCACTCACTCACTCACTCACTCACTCACTCACTCACTCACTCACTCACTCACTCACTCACTCACTCACTCACTCACTCACTCACTCACTCACTCACTCACTCACTCACTCACTCACTCACTCACTCACTCACTCACTCACTCACTCACTCACTCACTCACTCACTCACTCTTGTGTGTTCATTGATTCTGATCAGTGGGAGGAAACGGGAGAGTGCAGAGAGATCCCATACAATCAAGGGGAGAATACTACATACTGTACATTTCTTAAATATGGAAATTTCACATTTATTTGTAGCTCGTAATTATGTTGAAGATGCATAAATTTAAGCCTCTGCTTTTCAGTCCCTTGTGGTAGTTTCTCATCAGAAAGTTCATATAAACTTCAAGTCACCATGATTGCCACTGTGTGTTAAAGGAGGCGGAAAACAGTATTGAAATGCTCATCCACAACAACATTTCTTGTGCTAAAATGTCTAATGACTTATTATACATCTGTTGTTTAAAAACATAGTGGTATCAAGTGGAACCAAAGTAATTTTTGCATGTTTCTTTAATGTTGCCTGTTTTTCTCCGTGTGTAATGTTTGGGTCATGAAACATGAAATTTGTCCACCTTACTGGCTTGTGTTGAGCCAATAAAAACACATTAGTGAAATAACAGAATATAAGGGAGAGGTGGTGAAACTTGGTAATCACATGAACAGGTTTGTAAGATTTATATTAAACAGTAATTGGATATTCTTTTTCTTTAAATCTTTATCTTTGTCAATAAAGAGCACATTTAAATTTCACAGCAGGAGAGATGGAAATTGAATGTAGTTTAAACGTAAGAAGTTTTTTATTCCAAAGATGAAGCAACAGGTGGGTAGGTCAAAGGAAAATAAGTGAGAAGGACTAATCCTAATTATGAAGAAAAGAAAAAAAACCATGGAAATTGTTCAATTTCAGATTTATCTTTCAACTTTCAGCATTCGGATAAAAACTTAAAATAGTCTTTGGCGATACGTTTTTATATCATTGTGTTGTTGTCACCTGTTGCAGGTCAGCTGCTGATATAACAGATGGTTCCCAGTATTTTGTTCTTTTGATAATCACCGATGGTGTAATCTCTGACATGGTCCAGACAAAGGAAGCTATTGTTAACGTAAGTTGGGAGATTTGGATTTCCTTTTTATGCTGAGCTACTGTATTTGTCAAGCTGCATGAAAAAGGTTAACTGCACAAGAGAGCACGTGCCTTCCCTGCCTGGAGGAGAATATGAAGACGACTTTAATATTACTCATAATTCCTTTAACATTTGTAAAACACCATCCTCCAGTTAGACCTGCAAGATTCTCGCGGTAAATCAGATGGTAAATCAGATGGTTAATTAAAATGATCTGACCAGCATGGTTTTCAGTCAAAATTGAGGTGGCTGATCAAGCAAGGTCAATGAATCTGATCTGTAGAAAGTCTAGGTCAGTGGTTTCGTGTTTTGATCCTGGTGACCTACACACCTGCTGTTTTTTTGTATTTTGTTCCTAGTCACACGTTTTGGGGAACAAACAATTCAAATTAATATTATTACTATTAAGTTGGACTCTGTAACAGAGGGTTCGGCTGGAGCAAAGACTAACAGGCATGTGGGTCACCAGGATCACGACTGGAAACCAAAGGTCTTAGTGGAATAAAAGTGCAGCAGTCTCTTCTAATAATGAGGTATAATTATGACAAGTGGGTATCTGATGCACAACTGCAATAGAGTGACACATTGCTTCAGAGCATGCAAGTATTGGAGTCATCATTCTGATCCCTATTGTAGGAGTTCCCCAACCTGGAGACCCACACACCACCTGCTAGTTTTTGTTCCAGCCAGGATCTGTTACACAATTGAGTCCTTAAATGGCGTAGTAGTCAGATTAATTTAAACTATTTCATTGTGTTTAGTTTTTAAATGTGATAGAAGACCAACCTTTAATTATTGCACTCCATAAGTACAATAAATGTTCAAACCTGCAAGTAAAAAAAATCTTGCCAATGTTCTAATCAAGCAATTTATTAGTTTAACTACAGCACCAAATAGGTAATTAAGCTCAGCATATTGGGACTCTTGCTGTGTTGCATGTGAAATAGTTCTAGTTCAAAATAAGGAAAGAAAATAGGCAACATAATGTAAACAAATGATGTATTAATCAATCATAAATTTAGAAGTTCAGAAATAATAATTATACGCCACATTTAAATACAGTAGACCCTTAAATAATGAAAAATAAAACTTGTGAAACAACAATGTTAAATGTTACTCACTGTAAATACTAAAAGATCAGACAAAAGCATAAAAACTTCTCAGGTGAGAAATTAAACAGGATAAAAATTCCTAATGGTGACTGAAATGTATTGCCAGCTTTTCTTGCCAAAAAAAGGGTTTTAGCCATTTATGTTCCAATGAAAGTTCAGCATTTAGCAGATCAGGAATGGCCCAGAGTCTAATCTCTGCTAAACAGAAAGTGATACCAGCTGCTGCATTTTAATTATATTATGAATAATATAGTCTGTGCTTTTTGTAGTCACAGGTCTGAAAGATAAATCACATTAGGTCAGTAAAATGTCACAGGGTAATTAATCAGAGTGCCAAGTTTACACAGACAATAAAGGTATTTTATTTTGCACATTGAATTATTTCTGCTAGGTATGTTAGTTTTGACAGTACTCTCAGGGGGCTCTATCACTGGATTTGTTTAAACTGTGTTACACAATTATTTTCACATTTTCAATTAGGTTTCTCATTGCTGTTAGCAATTATGGTTAACAGTGGTGCACATTGTGGAGGTGTGACTATTGATTTCAATTATTACTGCTGAAAGGAAATTATCTCCAGTGCTTTTTTAGTTTTGAGTGACTGGTTGACTTGTTAATGTTAAATGCACTATCAGATTAAAGGTGACAAAATGTCTTATTTATTCTTTAGAGCTCTATATCTCACAAAGTGCAGTTGGCAGTTGTGGGCTCAAATGAATAACAAATGAATTTAGATAGTGTCTATAGAAAACAATATACAATCTTAACATTCTGGATGTTTCTTGAGATAACATTTCATTATTGTTTTGCCTTGTATAATGGGAATTTGAGGAACAGGTTTATGAAACGTTTTGCCTGTAAGTTTTAGTTAAAATCTAGTTGAATATCCTTTAACATCCCTATAATAATAGGGATATAATAACACTTAATTCTAGTGGAAATCCTTGTAATTTGTGATACAAAGGTAATAATGTTTTTATCTCCTCATCAGTTTTGTTTGATTCATTGCAGGCATCAAGTCTGCCAATGTCCATTATCATTGTGGGTGTTGGTCCAGCAGAGTTTGATGGTGAGTAGATTACACTGGGAGGCATCTTCAGGCCTAATGTGTCTAAAATCAATGCTTAAATAAGAGCAGGTAAAAAAATTGTCGAGTAGGTAACAAACCAAAAATGTAAGAATTGTGTTTGCATACAGTGCCAGTGAGACTGTGTAGAACCCATTGCCACCTACAATGACAGTTGGTTTCTCCATACATACAAGTCATTGACACACAAGATGTAATAGATCTAGCATCCTCTTGTGTGTACTGTTGGTGCTCAGAAGAATGTGTTCACAACATACTATTTGCATGTATACCAAACATCAGTGCTTCACAATACTGAGTTTGCACGGTACACTTGCAAGTTAACTTTGTCAATGCCTTATATACAGTACCGGTCAAAAGTTTGAGTACACCTGCTTGAAACCAGGTTTTTCATGATATCTGTTGTTTAAACTGTATAAACATGACTATAAACACTTAATATTTAATTACATGATATTTGTACTTATAAACATACAGTAAGTGAACTGCATTGAAAATGGTAATTTTTCTTTTTTAATAAAATGAACACCCAAAGCAAGCAGATTTTAGTCTGACGCCCAGGTTAGTTAAAAATGTGTATAACATGGTGTTAGAACACTAAAAGAAGTTTGAAATTCTTTGTTCTCACAGGTAACTAGCTTGTTACCTCATTTACCTTCTGTCACCAGGTATTGGTAAACAGGTGAGGGTCCACGATTACTATAAATATAGGGAGCATGGGCAAACGTTTGTAATTCCCGAATGAACATGGCAAAATTTGCTCAGCAAGCAAGGAAAGAAGAAAGTCTATAATTACTTTAAGAAATGAAGGTTATGTACATAAAACATAACAGTCTTGTACATACATAACATACTGTAACACAATAAATTGTGAAAAAGTCCGAGGGGGTTAATATTTTTGATAGCCACTGTATTGCTTAAATGTCCTATTATTCGTTTCTCCTGATCATTTATATTATTTTTTTGCTTCCTGACATTTTCATTTTGCACATCTAAAAAACTCAAGTTTCCTACTCAAGTAGAATTAATAGAAGTTACAGGAAAGAGCACATATTTAGTTTATGAGCTCTTAATTTTTAACCACTTACGTTACTTAAAATACACATACTATGGGCTTCCTTAAAACAGTAACACTATGTGCATATTTTTGGTTTAGCTAATTGAAAACTCTGTGGAAATAAAAGGAATCTCAACATGAATGTGTTGAGAATTCCATGAGTTACAGTGGCTGTATCTGTATCTGTACAGTATGACATATCTGATGTCATACTGGTGCATTTTATCTTGTGTTAAGCAATTGAGGGGAATAGTTTGTCACACATTATAGAATCTTTAAAGCCTAAATGTTAAGCTTCAGTTGAAATTAGATACTCTAAATGTAGTTCAAAATCGTATTACATTTATGTATAAATTTACCAGCTATATCCTAGTTCTATGTAATATAACATAAATAGAGTTACAGTATATTCAGTTTTGACTAGTTATAGATCAGAGACCTCTTTTACATCTTTAATAATGATTTAGAAATATAAGCTGAATAATCTTAAGAGCTGCAAGAAGTTAAATTCTCCAACTGTTTTGGCAAATGTGAACTATTAATTATTCTAGTTGAATGCTTCTTTTTTTATCCTTATACTTCATCTGCTACATTTATATATAAAGATTTTAATACCTCCGTATTGTGATCCATAGTCTTGTGCCAACATAAATTCAAATGTTCCAACTGCCTTTCTCTATTCATCAATAAATCAGTCAATCTTTATTTTAGATTGCAGTTTTCAGGAGTATAAAGGCCAACAGTTGAGAAATAAGATATAAAATGATATAAAAACACATTTTAAAATCAATAAAACAGTCCCCTAAAAGACACATGCATAAATACAAACTACACATACTGTAAGTGTGTTCTTAATCTTGCTTTTTAATACATATCCCTCATAAATGGTAGCAGATCATATTCTAGTTCAGGGACTGTAAATGCAAATATTCAACCACTTGCATTTTTTTTTTCTCTGCATCTTTGTGACATTTAGCGTAGCTGCATTGTGTTCTCTTAGGTCACAAATAGGAATATGCCTTTTAGGCATGCAGGTCCACAGTCATGTAGAGCTTTAAAAAAGATAAGCAGGACTCAAACAGGCAGCCAGTGCATACACTGGATAATACAGGGATAATTTGGTTCTTCATCCTGAGTGTGTCAGGTGTTTTATAAGTTCAGGTCCTTGGTCTTATTTTCCATGTGGGCTCTTTCATGCACTGAGCGTGGTATTATTGAATGCTGGAATTGTAGCATGAATGTTCAGTGGAGTTGTGAAAGTCTGAGCAGTTTGTGTTATCAAGTCCTTCTTGAAAGGTTTTCTATGAAAACCCATTCAAAGCTGTGCTCTAGTGTCTGTGCATGGCAGAATATCCTGAATGCATGCAAACTATCACTGGTTGCACAAGGAGTGATCTTTTGAAACTGGGATATCTTCAGGAGTTGAAGCTGGAGATATCCAGGTTTTATTATTGCATGTTTGATAGGTTCTGAAACCTCTGTCCAAGGTGCTGTAGAGGTTTTGTGGCATCTCTCCAAGGCGCTTAAGAAAACTGCTTGTTTCTGCAAAAGCAAGTGGAAAGTGCTGAGGCCCTGAACCATTGTCCTTCTTGTGTATATACAGTAGCTGTATTTGAGGGATTTATTCAGTACATTTCAGCCACACGTTTTACTCCTGTCTCCCTGTGGCAAGCTGTGTTTTTCAGCATTTTATTTTTTCTAAGCTGAACAAATGCAAAAACCCACAAATAATGGAAGCTCATATACCAAAGAAAAGGGGGTATAATTAAACATGTTTTAAAGTACAAAAAATCTGACCATGCTACTAATTCATGCAAATTAGTGTGACCGAAGTGTATCTTAGTCATCTCCCAGTGTTATTTTCTGTTTAAGTTTACATTTTTGGTTTCATCCTTTATATAGGAAAATAAATTAATTTAGGTACCTGTTTTTTACATTTTGACATTTACTGCTCGTAATGAGTTGAATTACATGATTATGCTTCATATAGTTTGTATGTTTTTGTACGCAGTATATATTATATCTTCAAAAATCCTAAAGACCTCAGAAAGGTAGGGAAGCAAAAAGAAAAAAATAGCACATATTACAGTCAAATATTAAATCTATAACTGTCTAATTGCAGTCATTTTTGATACTTGTTACTATTTTTGTAATAATGAGCCTATTTAGAACAGATGGTATCTGGTACATTTACAGTGCAAATTCAGACAATTTTTTCCATTCCTCGTTTTTTAAAAAGCCAGTCATATTGGGTTTGTATTATATCCAATTGTTTCTGGCTTTTTAATTATTTGGTGTAAATTTTAAGTTTTAACTCCTGCATTGGGTGATTCTGCCAAGTAGCCCAGTAAAACAAAATTCAAAATGGACCACATTATGCTTGCCTAAGAAGAGCACGCATCTCAGAGGGACCTATTATGTAGAGTCTGCTTGTTTAAATTTGTAACTATCTTTAGTTTACACGGACTGATGCTGGAGCAGAATCTTTGATCAGCCAACAATGCCAAGAGTTGCATTTGAAAATAAATTCTTCCTGCAAATGCTGCAGAGTTTCAGATAATTACCTTTGCAAAGTCATAGGGCAAACTCTGAATAAGCATGGTTAGTTTTTATTTTTTTCGGTCTTAAAAATAAATTTCCCTCCCTTTACGAGTGGTGTCTGCTGTATTCCACAAGCTGATTACTGATTATTTGGACTCCTGCTTGAATTCTGCACAGTTTATCTTGGCTGCAGTTTGAAACACAAATGCATGAGCCTGGATTTAAATTTCAAATTTAAAAAAAGGGGGTGCAACACCAATAATTAATAAAATCACTTATTACAGAACATAATGAAACTGAGGACCCATTCAAAAAGCTGTCTTTGGGGTTCTGTGGACAACTACATTGTTTTAAATGGAACATTCTTCAGGCAACTGTTCTCATAGACAGTCTGCCTTCAGTCATGCCCATAGCAACCAAGCAATCTTGGTTTTCTTGCAGCTGCTTCATTAACTACAATCATGGCTTTTTCCTTGGCTATTTATACATATTCTTAATTAGCTCTATGCAGATATCAAAAGTTACATTGCTTGTGACTTCATAAAAGTATGCCAAGGAACAGTTCTTAATCAACATACTTATCTGCTCACTATTAAGAAAAGTAAATAACAATATTTGCACAGTGAGCTACTGATTTATTGTACACCAGAATATGATTTTCTGTGGAACAACAATTAATATTCTGTGATACACAGTGCCCTTCAGACTTATACACCCTGATAAAATAACAAAAAACCATACATTCGAATGAGTTAGAGATTAGAAAGCGTCTAATTCTAAAAATGTTATGATGTGATTATACTCTTTGATCTACTAAGATTGTTAAATTGAAGAGTACTGTAGAAAATGTTCGGTGACAGTTAAACAGTAATTTAGACTTGCTTATTGCTATTATCAATATATTTCTGATATTTTAGCAATCGTGATGGAGCCAGATTAGAAATATAGAATTCTAACACATAGAACATGTGATATATATTAATGGAAGGTTAACTTGACTAGCCCCAAGATATTATTCTATGTATAGTATGAGATTACCATGAAAAACAATATATCTATATATAAAACAATTTATAAACATGAAAGTGTCCCACTATTTTTGCTGTTTGAATAGAACAGGTCCTCTATGTAAGCTCTGCATAAAAACCCTTACATACAGGATACCTTAATCTGAAATCGCACTCAGTCATTTCTAATCCAAGGAGGGTAATGAATTGTGGCAAAGTAGTTACCCTATAATTGTAGAAACTGACACTATTCAGAATACATGACCCTCATGAGAAAAAGCCGACTGAAACTGAATGGATGGACACCGCTGTAAATTATTTTATTCTGAAACCATCTTAAATCTGAGGCTAAAAGTCCTGACTGTTGAATTAACCTCTGGTGCCATCTAGTTGACTAAACTGGACCTATTTGAAAAACAGATAACAAGAAGGTGTTTTTCAGTGACACCTCTGGTTGCTATGCTACTGATGTCTTGCAGCCTGTGGCTAACAATTTATAAGCCTGGTCGGTTCTCTGCAGTGCTTAACAGCGAGGGAGGGAGAGTGTGGCTCTTAGTAAGACTCACATAGGAGGTCTAGGGAACCTTCTGTCTGGCAGCAGATGTCTGGTTTTGTATATCCAGTCCCTTGAGGTCAAAATGTCTGTACCCTTCCTGCCCTTGTTCTGAAGCCATCTGCTGTGCCAGAGTATTTTCCAAAGCACCGTCGAAATCGATTCCTACATCTTATAGCCTGACAGAATATGCTTAAGAAAAACCTCATTAAATTAATGAGCGCTTGGCTTGCACAGATTCTATTCATTTATGTTGTTGCTACTGTATAGACGTCTCCAGTTTTGTTGGTTTGTTCCTATGTTTAGCCGACAAATTGTGTCTCATGAATGGAAGATTCTCTAGAAACCGTTAAGATTGTCCCACTTATTATGAAAATAATAAAAATAATTGTTTGATTACAGACCTAAGTTTTATAATTGCACTGGAAATAGTGTTTTATAATAGTCCTCGTAAATTTCTTATGGATAATCTTTGCAGGCAATGGCCGTTTAGGGGAAGAAAACTGTCTGTATGTTTTTTTGGCAATTCAAAATCCCTAAAACCAGTTACAAGATAATTGAAATTACTTTAACTGTACTGAAATTACTGTATATCCATCATCAGGATTTGGAAGCTTGCAATGTATTTTGGAAAATAGGAATGTATGGAGCAATAGCTGTCAGTAGCAGTAAATGAAATAGATAAAATAGATGTTTTTCAGATGTGCTTGAACAAATTTTCTGGATGCAGCTATTTCCTTTTGAAGTAAACAGGATTTCATGTTATTGTATGACACAATGTCTGATGGATTCTGTGGCACTTAAATGATTTTAGTGCAGAAGCATTAAGCAATCAAACAAGGTATTTCACTTTAAACAAATCCTGGATTTTGTCCTAAGAAAATCTTTAATACTGACACCTTCCAATGATAAAAGAACCATTGACTGAGGTATGGACATCTGTGTTGTCTAGATTGTTTCTGGTTCTGTGCAGGGACTACTATGCTGGAAAATTGTAAAAAATAAAAAAGTATAAAAAGTACTGGCTACCTGTCCAAAGTCTACATCCCCTTACTTGTTAGGATAGGCTCTGGGTCTCCTGCGATCCTGCATTGAATAAAGCTGTTAGAAAATAAATGGATGAATGTAAATGGTGTCAGAGCATTACATGCAAGGGTTTACTTATAGTAGAACTGTCAAGTGACTCTGTGTATAACATCATTGCTTCCATTAAAATGACGGTACTATTGTGTCATTGGGCCTTATAGTAATTTATAGGCATATTTTAAAGGGAACCTTGACATTGGTTTTCATGTGATTGTTGTGAAGGGACAATAAATGTAGAGGTCAGACAGCACTTTTTATATTGCAGGCTGGTTCTGAACTAATACATAATCATATATTCATGTTCAACAAGTTCTCTTCAAATTTATGATTGTCACCCAGCACACGCAATAATCTCAATCCATCGCTTTGGTGCACAGGAGTGAAGAGAAACGAAGATTCGACCAGTAATTGTTGGTTCTGATGCAGTAGATTCAGAAGCTTGTCAGCGGCTTCAGAATCTACTGCATTAGAACCAATGGAAAAATTGGCCCTGGTGTGAGTGTATGAGTGTGTGTGCTTGTATCTGTGTGTCTCCCGTGTGATGGATTGGTGTCCCGTCCAGGGTGTATCCTGCCTTTTGCCCATTGCTTGCCAGGATAGGTTCCAGCTCCTCCACACCCCTTAATTGGATCAAGCAGTTAAAAAATGGACGGATGAAAGACTACAACTGAGAAGAGGCTGTTTACGTCTAGAGGCTCTTACATCTTCTTTACTCATATTGTTATCAGTAGATAATAGACCTTAGCATCTCCTCTTTCCATTTTTTGAATGATCCAATAGAATAAACTTCAGCAACATGACCAGGCAGTTTGTTCTGGTCCACCCACCACTTTGTAAGTAAAGAACCAAGTCCTAGTCATTGATCTAAACATGAGTGCTGATACTTATGATACTAGTTTTGTGGAAGGTTCAGTTTGAGGCCCTCGTCTCTTATCGCAAGCATACTCTGATTATTGTTATCGTTACACAGCCATGGAAGAGCTTGATGGTGATGAGGTGAGGGTCTCATCAAGAGGACAGTTTGCAGAAAGAGACATTGTCCAGGTAAAGAAGCACCTTGCATGCTTCTAAACATTTTTGTAACTCTGCATGCTCCAGCTGCATTTCATTACAGGGCAATTCGAAGTGATTTCAGGTCTTCTGTTGTGAGCATAGCCATTAACTTAATCCCTCTCTCAGCCTTTGTAATAAAGATGTCATTTTTGGTAACTGCTGCTTCTACAGCTGCCATTTATAGCAATCAGTAACAGTGCTCTCCCTTCCTTATTATTATTCTAAAAGAGTAACACTGGGCTTAGATTTGCCTGATTACATGTATAAAGTTAGAATGAATACTGGGACCTTAAGGGGAACAATTCCATAATGGATAAAATGGAAGGCAAAATACTGCATAGCAATTTGGAGTTTCAAAAAAACAAAGGCAATGATAATCTGGTTTGTTCTGCATTTTACTAAAATGTTTTTTTAAATGCTACCTAATATAATGTTAGCGTATAGAATGAATGTCAAATGTGTCCAGAGTGACACTAAGTTTAAAATAGTGTCTGAGTAATTTATGTTCACAAAGAAAACACATATCCTTTTTAAATTGTCAGTTAGATATAAATGCTGTTTAAAATGTGTTATGCTGTGTTATTTTCTTAATCTGTATTTGTTTCTACTTGATGTCTTGATTCATTCCACATTCTTTTTGTAGTTACGTCAGCTTTAATGAAACTTGCATCGGCACAGCTGTCGTTTTCTTTGCATTGCTTTCAGTATGTACAGTATCCCTTTGGGAGACCCTTTTGATAGCGTCTAAAAAATTAAAATTTCTCTTGATGCCTTTTGATTTGCTCCTAGTTCGTGCCATTCCGAGATTACATTGACCGCTCTGGAAACCAAGTTCTAAGCATGGCTAGGCTGGCCAAGGACGTGCTCGCTGAAATCCCCGAACAGTTGCTTTCCTTCATGAAATCGCGCGGGATCGAACCTCGTCCAGCACTGGGAAGTACCACACAGCAATCTCTTCACATGCGCATCTAAGATGGCTCCAAAGAGAAATGTCCATGACCTCCAGCACTGCCAGTTTTCAGCTACGTGTTCTGTAAATTAAACCAGATTGTCCCTGGCACATACTGGGTACAAGAACAAATCTTCATACCAAACACTGCATGCGAGAAGAAGATCTTCTTCCTTCAGTTTTATTCACCGCCAATGAAAGCTGACCCCAGTGCAGTTTGCTTAAAACACCACAAAGTTTTACAACAAAAGTATGCAAACCAGTTTTGTGCAGCACATCTACTTTAGTGTGTTCTCTCTGTCTTTTGAATGTCTGTCTCTTGTTTTTCCGATTTTTTAAGAAACGGAGGTTGAAGTGGGGGGGGAAGAGAAGGCTGTCATTTTAGCTGTCTTGCACAATTGACTGGAACAATTGCAGGAATCTGCAGTAGCTGCAAAACATGTGGAGTCGATTGGAAGAGCTGGCCTTAAGAGAGGCTTATCTTGATAATATTTTTGCCAAATACTTCTCTGTAAATATCTGTGAATGTCACCTCTGTGGGCAATTCATTAATTCCGGTATCCAGTGAAGCAGAGCAAATTCCGAGTTACTGTCTTCAAATAGCTGGTTTCAAATTCCTGTTGAATATTGTCCAAAATGGGGAAAGACAATATATAATTCTAAACATCTCTCTGTAGCTCCTCGAGGTTTTTTGAAATCTTTAAAAAGAGATTTTGCTCTTTGAAAGAAGTTTCAGGCGTAACAGGGGTAGATAGAAATCTGGGCCAATTGAATGATGATTTCCCTCCTGACAAAATAATATTTTTAGTCATTTACTGTTACTTGATATTTAGTACAGAGTACAATATAACTGACATTTAAGAATCTGAAAAGCAATAATTTGATTATTCCTTATTCTACAGATATTTTGTGGTCTTTATACAACGTTCTGCATTTAAAGATGTTGTAATGTAGCAAAACCATCAGAATTAGGTTAGGAGTTGGTACTCTTATTACTCTTGTTTGAAATACATTATTGGGTTTATTTAGTTATTTAAACTGGCACTTTTAAATAAGTTTTATTTATTTAGGCAAATCATATGTTTATGTATCTCCTTGTGTCACATGTTTAGGTCAAGAAACAACTTGCTGTGCTAAAAATGTCTGTTTTTATATATAGTCCAGCTTAGAAGTTACCTTTTCCTGTGAGAACAGCTTTATACCAAATCACATTGTTAATGCAGAATGTTTTGTATCTCTTCCTTCATGGATCAAAGACCCTATTAACACAATTTTCTAAATATGGCTATAGAATGTACACATTACCCTTTAGCTTGTGTTTTTTAAGGAAAAAACATTTTCATTTCAGTTTACTCCCCTGTTGAGGGTTTACGGCAAAAACAGAAGAATTACGAAGAAATGTGACTGCACTGTTGAACTACAAAATAAATTATTTATTTTAATGTATAGACTATAAAGTTTATAGACAAGCATTCATTACAGAGACAGTTTATGTTAACATTGTAAGGTAACAATGCATTAGAATGCATTGTTACTTTGCAGCACATCAAATTATTTAATTCTTATTACTGCTACTTCTCTAAATAATATTGCATTAGCAACAGTTAACATTACACTTTATGACTGAGAATGGTATTTGAAAAATGAATTACCTGTATATCATGCTTTGGATTGAGAGCAAACCTGAAAGCATACTGCTGATCGTAGTTCTTATTTAATATGATTGCATGATTCTGTTTATTATTACGAATGTACTGAGTACTACTGTATGTCCAAATATTATTACGCAGAGAAATTGTTTTTTATTGTATATTCAGGACAAAGAAAAAAACAAAAATATCAGGGCAAACAAACTTAGATCAGAATTACTGTAGATGTGTAATAGAAATTGGACACAATAAATCCTCACAATTTAATAAACTAGAATAAAATCAATGGCATGAAGCCAAGCAGCAGTAGATAAACAGGTCTTTGTTTCTTATCTGTATCAACTGCCCACGCCGTTGTAAATTAATTTATAATGGGCTGGATGCCTGCAGAAAAACATAGCTTGAATTGTCTGTAACAGTTATCAAAGCAGTACTTAGTTTGTCTTTTATTCTTTTACCTTGAATGTCGCGGTTGGCAAGGTTTTTTCCGCCCAGGTTGCAGAGAAGGTTTGTTTACTTCTGTTAACTAAATGTTAAGGTTAACGTATATAAGCAGGTTGAAAGCAAAAACTGCTGTCTCCTTCCATGGGAGTATCACACAATTGGGCACTGAAGGCTTCTTGCAAAATAATTTTTGCTTTTAATTTGCAACTTGTACGAAGCTGAGGCTGATGCTTCCCAAGCTAATTTGCAGTGTCTTGGGAGCTCAGTTTCTGGATTTTTCTCAGTACTTCTTGGGACTTAATTAAAAGCCCTTTTTGAAACTGTTGTATAGGCTATTCTTGGCTTTTCTAGCCTTGAAAACATTTGTGAATTCCTCACTTCTTTAAATACTGTATATGAAAGTCTTAACTCATAGATTAATCATTAATGTTTACAAATAATTCATGTTTTCTTATTTCTTCTGTGCTTCTACTTATGATGAGTAAAACTGACTGCAGTAAAGCCATTAGCAAATGTGTATTAGCTATATTGTGAAACCTAGTCTCTTTATCAACGTTCCTTAAAATTTGTGTGTGATAACTATATTGTTTCCCTGCTTAAATGAGACATCTTAAACAGCCTGTGTGTGACAGTGACTTAATTTTCCCACATATTGCCATCTCATTTAAAATACGGCTTATTTTTCCCAAAGTACATTATTGTTAACTTTTACCAGTAAACTGAAGTTAAGGTTATTCACAGTAAAATTGGAAATTCACTTTTATAATGTCTTAAAAATTAGAAGTAATTATTAATTACACTGGGATGCAAGAGGAGGATATTGGCTCAAATTCTATATTCATTTTCAGTACATATTTGAAAAAAATCCCTAATTTACCATTACACATTAACACAACATTTTTAATAAGTACAACAGTGCAACCTTGCCACACAGGTAGTGAAATAAAGATCAATACCTTTTACTTTTGCTCTAAGGCTTGTAGTAATCTTACAGAGATATTGCTCAGTACCACAGATTCGTACCAAATCAGGGATGGCTGTGTGTGTATAAGGCCTCAAGTTGTTTCTTGACACTTCTCTTATCACTCACCCACAAAAGTGCTGCTGATGAGTGTCAGTCGTTGTGATTGACATGGACACTTGACAGTTTTTTTTTTGCTCTGCTTGTGGATGGCAGTGTAGATTATCCAAGTGGAATAATATGATGATGCCCGAGCTCAATCCTAGATGATCCTACATCCTAGAGGGTAAACTAAAGCATTCATCAAACCTGGCATGATATGGGTAGATAAAAATCCAATTAAAACTCCCAGATTTGAACCCAAACTGCAACCATACAGTCTTTAAAGGCCCTCTGGTCATGGAACTGATGTGTATGTCACAGAGTATTAAATATACTAGACTGTGAACCAGGATACTGTACCTTTTCTTGAATAAAACTAACATACTTACCGGATATTGTAAATACTATATCCATTGTCTAGCTGAAAGTAATTAACTTAGAAGAAGGTTTGTCGGAGGAAGATATATGGTATAAGTCAATTGAGATCTCACCACAAATGGCAGCTATTTCTACATGTTAACGATAGCAGTCCTAATACTTGGGGGAAAAATAGATTAAGAATGCGTGGCCTTAATTTCATCATTAAAAATGTGTATGTGTTTTTTCTAATTGTCCTGTGACTGAGTTGTAAAGCTGATCTTGTATTGTAATTTACGCATTGCATGCCCAGCCTTTATCCTTATATATTGGCGTTATCCTTCAAATACCTTCAGTTAGTGTAAATGCAGCATCTGAACTATGAGTTTTATGAAAAAACACTGGTCTTGTTTATACTGGCACTTTGGATTGTCAATGTATATTTTCTGGTCGTCACTGTTGCTCTTGGTATTGTATATTCTTAGAAAAAGCAAATATACTGTGTAAAGATAAAGTAGTTTGATTAAAATAGACTGATTTTCTTTTTCAATAGCAGACTCCACAATATACATACAGTACACTAAATGTTCATGATACTTCGAAAGCTGTGGATGGAAATTTACTTTAAAAGCTAAGCCAAATTATAAAACACAATGACTCACCTACAAGTATAAGACATTTTAATCAAATCTTGGAAATTGGAAACCTGGACTTTTCATTTCATTACCAAGTGTGCTATTTTTGTGAAAAAGATGAAGTGGAGAGACACATCAGCATGTGAGCTGTAAGGGAGCAAGCAGAGGTTGATTTCACAGTGAAAAGTAATCAAAAAGAAGAAAAACACAATTTTCTGGTGCCTTTTCCAGGAGTGTGTTTTGTTTTTCTTTTTACTTTTAGCACAGACGTAACGTCTGCTTGTCCTAATTGTGTTATATTTATGCCATTTAATGTGAATATATGCTCTTGTGTGTCATTAAATGACAATACTATGGAGAAGAATTCACATTTGAGTTGTTTTCCCTTACAGAAACAGAATTGTTCAGTGAAAGTTTGTCTAAAACATTTACCTTCAGCTTTGTCTTTAAAGTTTTATTTTCAATTGGAAATATTATTTGTTTTAATTTTGGGGGGGGTTCTCTTTTGTATGTTTCTAAAGATCATGCAGAATCTAAATCAACTGAGACTATGATGTCATGAATGATGAAACCAAGACTTAATTACTATATACCTGATGCAAATTAAGAGTGAATCTGGAATTTTAAACTCGGTAATAAAAAATATCTTCCAGTTCTTGCCATAATGTTTGAGCCGTTAACAAAAATAGAAAGAGCTTTCAGTATCATTATATGACTGTGATCATCATAAGCATAAGATTCAATACAGAACAGATCAGGCAAAGTTCCACGTTAGGTCAAGAGAGATAAACTTGGAAAATTTTGTATTTCCTGAAACACATCACAGTACTTTTTAATGTCTTTTTCCACTTTTCTTCCAAAGTCCGCAGAGTGATTAAATTCCATTAACCAAAGAAAGCTGTCTGCTAAAGGAACTGATTTAGATTTAAAACTGTCAAAAGGGACCATTTCCACAAAATCTGTCCAAACTATTTAATATAAAAATATGAAATGAAAGATGATGATCAATAATATATTTTAATCCTCACAAAGAACAGGATTGACTGTGGGTCTTTTTTGTGATTCACCCTTTTGATATCAACAGGTTTTAAACACTGCCCTATCTACCTTTGCAGTATGTTATAATGTACTGTATAGTGTATAGTTTGTCAAGGGTATAAATGTTTATTTAAATTAAACCCATTTTGCTGCTACCATTAACCAATGTAAGATTACATATTTAGTATCTGTTATGCATATAAAGTAGTAATAAAAGAAATATTTTTTTTTCTTGGCAAAGGGGTTTGTTAGCTTTTATTTCAAGCTTCATTGAAAGCTATGTGTAATGGAAATGGTTCTAGGCATGTATAAAATGACTTCAAATGTTTCTGTTATGCCTTCTGGTAAACATACCATACAAAGTATATACTGTAACTGTTGAAAACCCTGTGTAAAAGCATCAACAGAATAAAAAAAAACAGTACTAACTCAGTGGTTCACAACCCTTTCTGTGGTTGTGCTCTTTTTTTCTCTGTTAGAATTATTTATGGAAATGCACATTGATGATTTATCCTTCATTGTCTCCTTCTCATTCTCTACAAAATAGTTTGTGCTAGAAATCCATTGTGCAAAAGTAATGAATCACAAGAAATGGAATATATGAAGTACAGTATAAAGATTAGTGAGAACACTGAGCATGCATACAAGCTTCATGCCTCAGGACAAGACAAAGGGAAAACCGTTATAATAATAACCATTTGACAAAACTGTCATTTCAGTAAACTGTTTTCCAAAGTGGAGCTAACTTCAAATGAAAAGGAGTGATTGAGCTTGTTGTCCTTCTTGTCCAAAAATCATTTCTGTACAATAAATAGAATAATGTAAAAGAAGTCTAAGGAGATATTCAAAGTTCAGAACTTTGTCCATGCACAGTTTCAATGTTGCTGGATTTTCATATGTGTGTGTGAAATTAGATGCAAAAGAATTCAAAGCAGTTAATGTCAGTGTTTTGTCAATTGTGTGCAGCATGCTGAGTACTTCTCTCTTTAAAAAGGACTTTTTTTTTGCCCCGGATCAGTTGTAGTGTTTTCTGCCATCGTGACTGAAGATTGAATGACCACTCTTCAGAATTACATTCTTTGGCATTTTCCAATGCCTGAACTGTATTATGAAGTTAATAATAGTGCGGTGGACTCACATTCAAATATAACCACAAACGCTACAAACGCTACAACCAGCAGTTAGAAATCACATTTTGTAAAATGTTCAGAGAAGTCGAGCTGTGACATATTTTTCAAAATAGGAAAAGTACAGTAGTTACAAATTTCATATTCAGACCCATTTTTCCATTTAACCCCTAAAGTTATTCCTGAAATGTCAGATTTAATTTCTTCACAATATTGTATTTCACGCTTTTCCGATCTTTCACTCTTGCTTCACTGGTGATAAGTTTATGGTCATCTACATAAGGAGTTAATGGAGATGTGTTTCATGTTGTCAATTAAACTGTATGACTGTAAATGATTTCGGCTTATGTCTTCAGATTTTCAACTTTGCTATATTGATGTGAATATAATGGGCAATATTAAAGCACTTTAAATTTAACAGTTCTGTATTTTTCATTTGTGTGTGAAACAATTGAAAACAATTTGTTCTTGTCCTAGATAGCTTCAGTTAATATGAATTAGTAGATGAACTTACTGTAATTCTTTGGTGCGAGTATAAATAACATTATTTATGGCGTCTGTCCCCCTTGGAATTCTACACATGTGTATTTACAGAAACTCAAGAGAGTCTCCAAGTGTTTATTATTTTTATAAGACAAAAAAGGAGTATTGAAACCAATATCATTCGTTGTATTTTAATAACCTCTGGGTATATTTCTTTTATTTTCATTTTATTTTTCTTCTCCCTCCGAAAACATAAATCTAACACCTTATAATACTGATTTATTAAGCCTATGCAGTTAGAGTTGAGGTATATATTTCAAAATACAACATTTTAAAGTGAGGCTAGATTAATTAGAGTTGCTCTTACAGGAATTATGCACATGTTTAGAGTGGTTCTTACTGATGTTGTTCAGGTTTCAACTACTGTATGTATAAAATACACAATTTGCTAATTGTACTTGGGTTTTTTTCCCAAATCAGTACAGGTTTCGAGTTACATGGCTCAAGGAGATTATGACATGCCCCATGGAGTTATTGATTGAGGAAAGTTTGAGGAATGACGTCCTGGCCATAAGGACTCTGAACCCCCAATTGAGCAAAGGGACTGCAGCCAGGATGGTGAAGATCAGGTTCATGGCATGTTGCAGTGAATGGTGGGAAGTCAGGTCTCTTATTTTTTTTGTGGGGAGTAGGTGATTGAGTGAGGGAATTAAAGGCTAATTATCCATCCAGCCAATCATCATAAACTCCATTAATTACAGCAGTACAACACCTCACAAAATGCTAAAATGTAGCTGACTTATAACTACAGTGTATATATAGAAAGCTATGTACTGTACTTTTACGGCAGTATTTTTTTCTCCAGGGTTCAAACACACTTATTTTTTCATGCTTTAGATTTACAAATTTTCTGCAGGTCTACATATGTTTCAATTGACAATCGTATCAGGAAATGGACATTTAAGTTAAATATGCTGAATAATACATTTGGGAGATGCTGGCCAATAGGAAAGGTCCATTCACTTCAGGAGCTTCAGGATTCCTTTCTTTCAAAGCCTGATCTGTGGGGAATTGTATCTTGTGTGAAATACTTGGGTGGCAGACTGAGAAGACCTTATTTTTCACATGTACAAATTTCTGAAGGCTTTGGTGGGAATATTTAATTAAAAAATATTTTGCATTTATTAGCCCTTGAGGCAGACATTATAATCAAAGGGGCAATTTTCCCATTCTTTTAGTTTTCAGTTCTGTTTCTGCTCTAATTTTGTTTCGTCTAGCCATGTTTTGAAATTCATATCCCTCAATGCCTGCGAGGAAGCTGCCTGTGTTCAGAATACTATAAAGTACCTCTCTGTTCAGCTAATCGAAAGTGAAGATATGTAGGGAAGGCAAGCTGAATTTCCTTTTGGAAAGCTTCCATTGCTAAGCAACTGATTTTACACAGCTAACCTTTCATCTGATTTCTCTTAGAACCATGAATATTTCTAAAGAGGAAATCTTTATTTCATGGATCATTCACTTTGCTGCCATGTAATTAAAGTCAGCAGAACTGTGTTTACAGCCTATAACTGTCTGTTTGAAGAATGGGTCTGCCCAGATGGTATGCTCGATGACATGATTTCTAATTCCATTACTAAGTCTGCATCTTCATCAATCATGGAATAAAGAAATTGTGCTTATTGTATTACTCATACTGTACAGTGTGCTCCAAGTGACAAAAATGGATGTCATGCAGCATTTTTTTTCTTAACATGGATATGAACGTGACAAAACATACAGCCTACTTGTACCATTTTTTCTGCTTTATTCGGTTTTCCCATCAATCACCTGATTTTTGACATTAGATTATTCTACCTTCACTGTGAATTAAAAAGATAAAACATAATATAATCCGTTTAGTAGTTAGGAGTTTCTTTCCTGTCCAGCCAGTCCAGAATTAGGTCCTAGCTTGTGTAATAAGGTCCTGCACTGTAAGATGAGACTAGTACTGTGATGTCTCTCCCTAAGACCATTTATGTAGCAAGTAAACGCTAATGATAATGGCTTGCCTGGGCTCTGTTGATTGGGTGCTGAGAGATACCTGTAAGACAACGGTTCATATTTTAGATATGACAGCTTTTTGAGTAATGGAAAAGGCTTTATGGACTATACTCAAGGATTCTGAGTGTCTCACTTTAAAAACAAACCACGGTCTGTTTTAAAACTTGTACTCCTTATGTGGAAAAAAACAGTATAATTAATAGTACAACTTGGTCTTTGCTTGTTTTTATAATAAAGGGTAGATGGCATGATAGATCCGGCCTTAGGTGCTGGCTTTTCCAAAACCTTGTGTCATTTTCTCCTTTCTAAAATAAATACAAATATTCAAGTTCCCCAACATATGAAGACATACTGTTTTTTCAGTCTTGTATATTCAAATATAGTTAATCAATATGAAATGTATAAGTGTTTGCAAGTGGAGCAGTCTTTAGGCAAAATAGCAACTTTATATTGAAGGTCTTATGTTCTTTTTTGGTCTCTTTGTGTGCAACTGAAGGTCTAAGGCAAAAATATAAAGAACCAAAGAGAGATTATGTATGATGTAAGCAGCAAATGGAAATAAAATTGCCACAAGATTGATAGTCATTAAGCAAGATTTGCACAGATTCACAGCAATTCAGGATGAGAAATCTCCTAGCAACAGGTAAAATCCTTCCCCTACACACTAGTTAAAACTCTTATCTGCATCCCCCATCTACTAATGCTGCATTACCATCAATAAGTGGTGCTGTTTATATTTGCATATCTTCATATCATCCTGTGCTCTGGTACAGTGCATAAGCATATCAGTGCTGTACATAATTATGCCATTGCTTTTTCCACAGCAGGATACAAAACCATACACAAGCCATAATTAACTGTCTGATTTTCTGGAGAAGTGCGAGGTAGCAGTTCCCTAGACAATATTGATTACTTTACTGTGCTTAATGAGCACAGTGTGTATTGCATGTAAACCCCACAATGTACATTAAATTAAATATTTGGCTTTGGGTAGGTTCATTACAAAATGGCAAGAGTCCCCAGATGTGGACTTGTGCATTTCCTCAATTTATTATTCATAGCAGTGGAACATTAAAATCTGATACTCAGGGGTGTATGGTGACTCTAAGATGGTGTTTCACCAGAAAATTAACTGCTGTCCCAGGGCTTTTAAACAGGAAAACAGGAGGTGTTATAATAATCTAAAATTAAATGTGGGATGCTTATAAATTATTCATGAAAATAATCTAGGTCTTATTGCATTACAATAAAATGGGAATATTGTAAATCAATTTGTTTTGTTTCATATAGTTCTCTAGGTAAAACAAGTGTTAAACTGAAATTTGATCAGACCTGCAATGCACAGTAGCACATCCATCCTAACCATTTAGGTGTCAGTCATTGAAGTAAAATCGAGAACAAATAACTTCTCTAATCCTCTGTCAATTCAGTAAGAAAAAGCTGAGAAAATAAGGAATTCACATTTTCTCCTTCAAGATAATGACACTATTGTGAACATGTCTCCCCTGCAGTTTGTTAATTTGCATTGTAAAAAGTTAAACTAGGATTTTAAAAGATATAGCTTACATTTTCATTTCAAGCAGAGTTTCAACCCCCCAATAATACTTTATGAAGCATATAGTTGGAGATCAGGTATCTTGCCAAAGCCGAGCAAGAGAAGTAGGATGAATATTTCCTTCATTCATCATGGGTTAGGAAACGTTTGGCTTGTAAATTTAATTTGGTCACCAATTCAAAATATAATACTGTTCTATATGTAATGGACAAGGAATAAAGTATCATTAATATGACAGAAATAATATATTTCCCAACAAGAAAACTCAGTTTTGTCATGGATATGATACATGTGAAATTGTGTAAGGCAGATTAATACTTTTCTTTTACAACATAAGAACATCAAGAAGAGTATAGATGGGAATAGATCATTTGGCCATTTTTAACTTATTTAATTGTAAGCAGGTTATTAATCAGACAATCAGAGACACACGTCAGGGTATCAGCTTCAACAATGTTCCTACTGTAGGTAGCTTGTTCCAAAACTCCCAATACCCTTTGTTTAATAATGCTCTCCCCCTTAATTTCAGCTTGTGTTCTCTTAATCATGTCTCTCTGTTTATTTTGGAGGTGTCTATTGGGTTGACTTTGTCAATTTGATATGAGCATTTTAAATGCTTGAACTGAGTCGACTTTGTGTTTCACTCCTGAAGTGTTTTGGTTCCTTAAACCTGTCAGAAAAGGACTTTCTTTCAATTAATCTTGTTTCTCTTCAGCATCTTCAGCACACTAAAGTGTGGTAACCACAGTTTACACGGTATTCTGCTTGACTCTGCATTGTCCAATTTTAACATAACTTCCCTTGACTCGAACGCTTCATCAAATACTAATATGTCCTATTTTGTTTATACTATTTTGTGCTAAAATTAGTTCATACAATTTCAGCTAGTCTTTGAAAAGATTATGTTCTCTTAATTAAAACCCCCTTCGAAATTAGTTTGTGGATGCCTTTTGTTACAGGCCTTGATTATTTAGAGCATGAGGATGATCAAAGTGAAATTCACCAATGGGAATAGATCTGCAGTTCTTTGAACAACCCCATATATTAAAAAAATGCAAAATTATGTTAAAAAGTGTATTTTTGTGGCTAGTATGGCTTGGTCTGAAATTTTACTAGACAACATCAAAAGACTCTTGGATCCAAAACATTGAAACTGGGTCACTTTGGGTTTTGGGTAAGTACAGTGTATTTTCTTTCCAAAATATTTTTAAATGTTTCTGTCTTAAACTTGTGTGACTGTTCTGGAATTCAGTTTTAATTAAATACCACATAAATTACTTTGAAAGTTTTTTTGAGGATCGTAAATGAGATTAAGCAAAGACTCAAACAGTATGAAAGTATCAGAACAAACCTTTCTTGGGTTCAATGTGAGTTATGAAATTTGTAAGGATCTTTTTTCTTGTACATACAATTTTAGGTGTTTATTTGTATTATCCTCTTTTATAAAAAGATTCAGTACTTCTACATCTTACAAGTTGTTGAATATTCTTTAAACTGGATGAAGATGTCTTTTCTTAAAATATTCTTTAAAATCTATTCTTTAAACTCAGGGTTGCGAAGATTGGTTGTGGTAGTTTTCCTCAGCTGGGCAACAGCAATCACTTTGTGTAAGGTTCATTGTAAGAATTACTGAGTCCTGCAGAGAAATTTTCTCAATAGTTCTGATATGCACTTCTTGCACAAGCAAATGTGATAAAATGTGCAGAACATAATTCAAACACTGTGATTGTTTCTGTTGGAAACTCTCACCTTTATTGAATTTTTTCTACATCAGATCATCCAAACTTCAATTCAAAGTTTATTAGCCCCTGGGGGAAATTTGTTCAACACAGCACAACACAACAAAACAGCGAAAACAAACATTCCAAAAATTACACTACAACAGTGTTTAATTATGCACTATCCTTTAATCTTAGTACACAACTGATATTCACATTGCTTTTGAATATGTACACTACATAATATTAAAATTCCGCTCTGCAGGTGTAGTTTTCAAATGTGGTAGATTGTATAGAAAATACATGAATATATATTGCAAATAAAACAATTGCCTGATAAACTAATGAACTATTGCATATTAAACAACATGAATTAACAACAGAGCAACTACACATCTTTAACAAGACTGCAATATTACAAAAGTAATAGATCCTGCTGAAAAATATGCAATCGCTTATTTACATTGTTAAATGTGTTCAATTATATTTGAAAATCCTAGAATATGATAGAAGATTATAGCACGTATATAAATGAAAGAACAATCTGGGGTATTATTTGTTTTGACGACGTAGTAATTTAAAGCCCATGATTCGTGATATTTGAAAGGCAGCGGCTGTTTTTGATTTATTCAATACACTTTTGCTCCACCATGTGGCCAGAAATGTAATTTCATCAAAGAAATTAGAAGTTCCCCTGTGTAACTTCTAATTTTTTTCTATCTACAGTGATTTCTTCAATACCTAACGTTAATTTTTTCTTAGTTTGTCACATGATGCGACTGTTACATAAAATAACAGAAGATACACCCTGGAGTCTAGTGCAATTTAAACCTACAGAAATTAAGATCACTTTCAAGAGCAAGTCAGCTCTATCAAAATGGGGAAAATGACAAATACGAAATCCCGTATTGTTGTATTCATAACAAAACCACGGCTGTGTTATAAAAGGGGAGATACTTTTTTAATGATACGCGTTTGAATACAGGTCTGCTGCAGGGGTGCCTCGAAGTGTTATCTAGTCAATAACACGTAACGTCGTTTGTATTTAACCCCCTTTATACTACTTTTGCAATGGCCGTTCTCACACTAGAGACGTCTTACGCGTTCTTTTTTTCAGCCATCATCATTACAGAGATATTATGTGGTAAGTTAATTTTGATAGCAGTCGAAATGATCACGACTCTGCTCCGTTTCTGCTCCGTGCCACAGTTTGCCCCTAACTTCTGGGCAGTGACAAGAAGTCTCTTATTACATGTTTGTAGGGGGCGGGGATTTTGTGTGTTTCTGCTACAGGGATACCAAGATGGAAATCCAGGGGCTTTTCGCAGCCCAAAACATACATCAACAACATGGCGTCTCCTGTAGGACAGACCAGCCTCAGCCGACCACAGTCAAAAATGTTTTCAGACATTCCAGTTCAACCGACTGGGGAAAAGAACAGGAATCGCGCCAACCGGAGGACGGCAACAAAAGACCAGGGACCTCTCCATTTCGACTGCAGGCAGAAAATGGCAGCGGTTTTGTTTCTAGTCCTAGGCACAACCTTACTGTCAACACAACAGCACCGACTTATGCGGCGATCGGGCTTCGTAACGTGAGTAATCTGCAGTCATCGGGTGCCAAGGAGCAAGACGGCCGGGAAGCGGGGCTCAAGGGTGACTTTGAGATCGAAGAAAGCGGGCTGTATCTGGCCTTTCCTGTGCTGCTGTCGGAGGAGTGCGGCTCGCAGCAGCCGCCTCAACCGCGGGTTTTACGACAGCTGCAAGATGGCGCCACCCTGCCGCAGCCATTGATGTGCGAAAGTGCAGCCGCTCTGAATCCCTCCAGCAAAGAGAACGAAGAATTCTACGTGGTTTTCAACATTGTCCAGGACGGGGAGAGCAACAGCTGTAAAGAAAATGGGCGCTCCCTCGCCTTAACGAGAGAGACTGAGGACTCGCCGAAGGGAACTAAGGACGCCGTGATGGAAACGCAGCCTTGCACGATCGCCCCAGAAGAAAAAATGACAAACCCCGCAAGCCCCAGGAAATCCTTCGCCCCTCTCAATCTGTCGTGCAACAACGAAGGAAGTTGTGAAGTGGAGCGTGGGACGGGAGTAAATGCGAAAGAGCGCCTGGGTTTCGGTTACGATTCGGGGGAGATAAGCGTTATGGCAAACGCGAACAAAGGTAACCCGCCGTACCAGGCGTCGGATAAAAGTGAGCAGCACACAGCGGGCGATTTCCCCCAGCCGCCAAGCAGGAGCCATGATTTGATTTCTGACGCCGCCGCCTTCACGGATACCGTTCCGTTAAATGACCGGCCCTGCCAGGCGGGGGTGGAAAACGGCCAGGACGGCGTTCCCGACTTCCCCGGTCCGCACAACGGCGGAGGCGGCTCCCCGGACGAGTCGTTTTCGGGAACCATCATGATCAATAACCAAAGCATTATCGTTACCATAGAAAACGGGGTTTTGACTCTGGCCACGCCTCCGTCGTCCGGCCACCACAGGGACGACGCTTTTGTGAACCTGAAGGAACAGCTGGGCATGAAAGACAGCCAGGACATCGTGCTGATAAACTACGACAATGCGGCCAAAACGAGCGACAAAGCGCCGGGCCGACATAACGCCCCCGGGGTGAGTTCCGCGCAGTTTGAAGAGACGAGACCCAGCTTGTCTGTGACCGATTCGGGGCTGGGTTTAAATGGAGACTGCTCTATTTCGGATCCCAATTCCACGCTGGATTCGTGCGGATCCGGTAAGGACCAGGATGAGCGCACCTTATGTCCCCTGGACGAGACGGATATTGTCTGCCCGGACTCGAGAGACGGACAGCAGGGGTGCTATGTCGTCACGGACAGCGGGGAATTGCAGATGAAGCTGGGCGACGGCAGGTCGATGATGTCAAAGAAAGGGGTGCTGGTGATGTACCACTGCACGCAGCTCAACTGCAGCAAGACGTTCGACACCAAACACAAGCTCAAAATACACTTGCTGTCTCACACAGAGGACCAGAGGCCTTTTAAATGCACGGTGGAAGGGTGCGGGTGGTCCTTCACCACCTCGTATAAACTCAAACGCCACCTCCAGTCCCACGACAAAGTGCGGCCTTTCACGTGCGAGTGGGAGAACTGTGGGCGAAAGTTCACCACCGTGTACAACCTGAAAGCCCACATCAAGTCGCACGACCAGGAAAACACGTTTGCGTGTGAGATCTGCAGCGAGCGCTTCCGAACAGCTACCAAACTCAGCAATCATCAAAGAACTCACTTCGAGCCCGAGAGACCTCATAAATGTGAATTTCCAGGTCAGTCTGATTTTAAAAACCCTTTAAAAGAATGACACCTAATTTCATTCAGTGTTATTACTATTCGGTTGTTTTCCGTTTTCAATGTTGTTTACCTCAAAATGGAGCTAAGCAATGCAGTGGTTTTTTTTTGGTGGAAGCCTCAAGCAAAACTTCTATCACACGCAATATAATGCACTAATATATAAACATGAATGTCAATACAGTTGAGCAGTTATGTGCATCTTACACTTTATTCTTTACAAAATTTAGTGGGCAGTCAGATGGTTGCTGTCTTAACGTTGCATTTGTATTTTCATGGCCACACAATTCCATTTAAATTCCATTGTAGGGTCTGTACAGAACAGAATTGTTTGCCAAGTGAAACCATGACTGTTATTGGGGGAAAAAGTGTACCTGCATGCATGTGTATTTTTTGTCTGATCCCATGTGTAAACGTTTCACACACTATAAAAAGATCAGATTTAAGTAGTGCATAAATTGTTTAAATTTGTTCAAATAAATGTAACCTATGACTCTACACAAGAGTAATACGAGGTTTCATGCAAAACCATTTCTTTTTTTCAGATGCAGAAGAGCAGATAGGACAAGTATATGAGCTAGCCATTTCACTGTTTTCACATATTAATATCTTATACAACTTTTTCTGGTAAATAAAGTGATGTGCAACATATATGTTAACAACTTTTCATCGCCTTTGTTCTTTTGGTGCTTGAAAATGAAGAAAGCCCACTAAACAATTTTTATCCTCTTAGTGCTCTACAGTTTTTGTGAAAGGAAATTTGCAATAAACTCACATCAGCAGTGGTGCAACAGTTCTCATTTCAGGTATTGAAATTGAAATGGTCATTTGTGACGTGAAATGTGTAATGTCTTTTAGGGTGTGAAAAGACTTTCATCACATTCAGCGCACTGTATTCTCACAATCGCACACACTTCCGGGAAATCGGCCAGTTCTCCTGCACGTATCCCGGCTGTGACAAGCGATATGACAAAGCCTGTCGGTTAAAAATTCACATGCGAAGCCACACAGGTAAGAAATTGATGCCACTGAAAGGCAAGGATTAGATTTTGTTTGTGGTGTGATTTTGATAAAGTGTGCATGCCTGGTAGACTTTGACAGTCCTGGAGGGATACTGTTTTTCTAAAGTTTCTGAATTAAAAACATGCTCAATATGGTTGTCTATGCTGTGTATACACTTTTATGCAATCCCATTAGTGTTTTCATTCTCCATCTCAGTTATTGTTTCATTGGTATAGAGGTTGTAGGTAGAAGTATACACTAGAAATGTTCACTACCACTTACTACTAGACTATGAGAATGCTTGTGATCCAATAAAGTTAAGTTGCTTGCCATTATACACTTGGCACAGTAGAGATAATCAAATTATTAAATAAAAAAGTATTTAAATGTGTGTTTATATATACAGTTCGTAGGGTTTATACACACACCTATTGAAACAGGAAGAAAGCATAGAAAAATGTACAAACTGGATAATGTCTTGCTTAAATATTTTGAAAATGTTATACTGTAATCTTAATAGCATTGCAAAGTCATATTTTCATAAATAACTGAAGTCCAAAAAACATGTGGGACATCATGTGGAAAAATGTTTATTCCAACCCTTGTACGCATTTTGTACATTCTCCTTTTGGCATGGATTACAACTGATACTATTGTAATATGCTACGATATTTTGGCACTGCGGAGAGGGGCTTTTTTCAAAAGGCATTTTCCTTCAGGCAAAATCTCTCTTGGTCCCAGACACTCCAGTTTCTGTGTGTGCTTTCCTGAGTTTGAGCCACAAATATTCAATTGAATCAAGGTTTAGAGATTGAGATAGTCAGCAACATGTTTTTGTGTGTCAGTTAACCATCCTTTGTCATTTTGGATTATTGTTATGCTCAAATGTCCCATGTTCAGCCAAGCATGAGCTTTTTGGGAAAGGTATTTGGATAAATTATCCCGGTAGGCATTGGAGTCCATGATCCCCTCTTATCTCAACAAGAGTCAAGGAGTCAATGATGGGTGCTACAGTGCTAAAGTGGTAGATTCTTCTTGATTCTTTTATAGCCACCCCTGACCTCTTGGAGGTTAGTGACCATCTGTGTGTTGCCTCCAGGGAGTTGTCTGTTCTCTTAAGCATGACGATGAATGTTATTACTGAAAGTCCTCCATGTTTTATGGGTTTTTGTATCCAAGGGAAAAAGGAAGCCTTTGGAGACCCAAAGGGTCTTTCCAGAAGCCTAAAGTTGAATGTCTAAAGAGCAAAATATTAATGTGAATCTGTTTGTTGGATTTTGTTTAAAGAAATACTTCAGAGTTCTTGATAATTATGAACCTTGCTTTTTCTGAAATTCAAGTTAATTACGATTTTGCTTTTTACAGTGTTATTAAGATCACAGTATAAAAGTGGTAGAAAGAAAACAACGTTTCAGCTGCGGTTTTTCTCTTTTCAGCATGGAATAAACCTAGTACTTGTTCCTTTGTGGCCTACGCATGGTGACGCAGCTGCCTACCTGAACTAAAATTTGTAGACTTTTGTTCAAGCAAAAGTGATTATGGAATGTGAATAAATCCGCTGAGCACTATAAGCAACAACAGTAGAACGGAAATATAAATACATATATAAAAGGCTACTATTTGTTAAATAACTTTTATAATATTATGAAACATGTTGCATCTGTCTGAAAACCTACTGATGCCACACTGCCTATTGTATTGTCGATGGTATTGTTCATCTTTTTGTGCTTTTTTGCAGGTGAACGACCTTTTGTTTGTGACTTTGAGGGATGCGGTTGGTCATTCACTAGTATGTCCAAGTTGCTGAGACATAAAAGGTTACGTGTTAAAATCCTCAAGCACTTTGGAAACATTGGGATTATGATTCGGGAAGTTTTCTTGATATCTTGAAGCTTTAGGAAGCTCATGGGTTTTCTTTCCTCCGTGTACACAGGAAGCACGACGACGATCGCCGGTTCACCTGCAAGGAGGAGGGTTGTGGCAAGTCATTTACTAGAGCAGAGCACCTGAAGGGCCATAGTATCACCCATCTCGGAACGAAGCCCTTTGAGTGTCAAGTAGAAGGTGTGTGCTCACAGATACTCTGGTCAAGAACTTTAAGAAGGAAAAGCTCATCCCATTGAAATCTGAGAGGTTGTAATCATCCACTGTACATTCCTTCGCATTACAATTTCACATTTCACCACTGGAGTTATCATACCTTTAGTTGTAGAGATTTAATAAATATTTTCTACTCTTCATTCAGATATTGAGGTCTGTTGTTCTTAAGTGTATTCTAGTTGTGAGGATAGTTTTTGTTAAGAGAACTCCTTCACACTCCTGTAATGTATTCTTGGTCTTTACTGTTTCCCTCTTCTATGTCTTTTATGGTGAACATTTCAGATGGTTGCTGTACCATTGGTAATGCGTAACATCTGTGTTCTGTTTCAGGTTGCTGTGCAAAATTCTCAGCTCGGAGCAGTCTTTACATCCATTCAAAGAAGCACCTACAGGATGTTGAAACATTAAAAACTCTCTGTCTAGTCTCAAGCTGTAACAAGCAGTTTACATCCAAAAGCAGCATGAAGAGCCACATGGTTAAGCATCACAATTTTAGTCCAGGTGAGTGTCTTTTTGGTTAACATTCCCCTTTAGAGACTCTAGAATGAAAGGATGCAAAGCAGTCCCCCACCCAGTAGTTTTCAGGTCTATCTCCTAGTGATTGCATAAAAGGTTTAAGCTTTTTGTTCACTTTGAATTAGTTTCCGATAATGATAATTAAATATTGTTCTTTGACATGTAGATGTTTCCTTGGGGTGTTTTTTTCTATATGAGTTACACATGCTGTTAATTATTCTGCTGTTTATGCTGTTGTGTAATTATTTTGCATGTTTTTGAGAGCTCATAGTTACGTTACAGATGTGATCTGTGTATTGCCACCAGGGGCAGGTTTCTGACCTGAGGCCGAAAAACGCTGGTCTGGAATTATTGTCTTTACTTGGTGATTCTTTGTCGTCTTTTCAGATCTTCTGAACCAGCTGGAGATGAGCAGCTCTTTAACCCCAAGCAATGAACTGACCAGCTCAGGCCAGGGTGACCTGGGCAACATAGACATCACCTCCCTGTTCTCCAGTGTGCCCACCAACAACCCAGGCATTGCCATGGACATGTCGTTGGTGAACTCTGGCATACTGACAATTGATGCCGCCTCTGTAGGTGCCACCCTTGGTGGGAGCATTGCTGTCAACAATACCCCGTTGGCACAGGCTGTGGACCCTCTTATTCTGGCAGCGGGCGCCGACATCACTCATGGATTGGACAGCTCCCTGGCTATGGGCTCTAACAGTGGTGTCCTGCCACAGGGCACCCTGAACCTTGAAGACGTGCAGACTGTCAACCCTGAAGCCTTAGGCTCCCTGGCAGCCCTCTCGATGCGGACCCCTTCCCAGGATCCTCTGCAGGGGCTCGGCTCCTCCAGCACCCTGACCATCGACACGGCCACGCTCACCCCCTCTAGCAGTCTGGCAGCCAGCCACGTGCCCGAGCTGCTCACACCCACCAAGGTGGACCGCAGCCTGCTGAGCGGCTCGGACGTCATTGGGCAGCAGGAGGGCAGCAAGGTGGTGACGCAGTTCGTCTTCTCCAGCCCCACGGGCAGCTACAGTGCCCAGAGGGATGTGGAACTCAATGCTGTGTCCGGCAGCACTTTCCTGGTAGGTGGGAGTTCACTGCCGCCATCGAAAAGTCAGAGGATGGGCTTAGACTCAGTCGGCTCTTTTAACCACCTACAGAGCGCAAATTGTAAAACCAGTACTTGATGGAGTCGAAAATTCCTTACAAGCAGGAATCCATCACTCAGGGAGGCATTTGGAATCTGCTGTTGCTGGGTATGTTAAAGTAATGTTACAGTCAAGGCCATAGCCCTGTTATTATACTTAAAACTTTTTCTGTGGAGTCGGACATATGAGTAGAGTAGTGAAGGGTGGATAGTATTGCTTGTTCATTTTTAATTTAAGGATTTAAAATCTGTGGAGAGGAGGTATTTTAATATTTTGGCGTAGAGTCCCCACATTGTCTCAGTGAGCCATCAGTTAAAATTGGCAGAACAGATTAGTGTCTTTTTATCTTGTAAGCTTCAGTATAACCATTTGAACAGACTTTGCAGATAGAAAAACGGTTTTCCTAAAATAATTTTCTGATTACTGCATATTCCTATATCTTTGTCTTTGGTATACTGTATACCTCTCCTTTAGTCATGCACATTTTTATTAATTTATCTGGCTGTTGCTCTATCCTGAGACATGCATTTGTACCTTTTTGTATAATATAAGGTGGGGCATTTTACCAGATCCTCTGACCAGAGTGTCTTGCTCAGAGGTGTCCTACCCACGATTCCGATTTACTAAATCCTTCCGAGTAACAGTCCAGAGCCCAAGTGCCCGTTCCACTTCTGTCCCAGTCTTCACCTTTTGCAGTGTCGGTCGTTCTTTAATGTCTTTTGCTTGTTTGGCACTTCAGGAGAGTGGCGGTTCAGCCCGAACAGATTACAGAGCCATCCAGCTTGCCAAAAAGAAGAAAAAGCAGAAAGGATCAGGATGTAGTCCAGGTAATCATTCAAGTAAGAAATGTTGAGTTAAATTCTGTTCTGTCGCAACTAAATCAGGTGGATTGGGTACTACTGTCACGTTATCTTGTGTTATTTCCTCCGTTTCCATGAGCAGGCGTTGATCAAAATCAGCTTTATGTATCGCATAGCTCTATAATTTACACATTTAACCCCCCCCCCCCCCGAAGGCATTCAGTTTAATTCCGAGAGCTGCTGAGGACAGTGTGACACCTTGCTTGTTCTTGTCCTGTTATGTGCTCACCTCTCTTGAATTTGCTTTCAGGAGGCCCCAGTTCTAGCCAGCGGAAAAGCAAAAGCGGTAAAGGGAGTTCAGCCACCGTGCCTGCAGCCAGTCCCAGCGGGCGTTTCAGCGAAGGCGTGGTGTCTCCCAGTGGCGGGCTGACGATAAGAGACACGGCCACGGGGGCCCAGTATGTCCAGATCCAGCTCCTGCAGGTGAGGAGGTGACGCAGTTCACTTCCCAGGGAACCTCTGAAACTGCAAAGCCTCTGGGATCCAAGGGGAATGAACGTCTGGTCACAGAAAAGAGATGAATACGCCGAGGCTAGCATAGCTCGTAATTGAGCCGTGAAACACGGTGGTTGCTGTCTTATATTACGGTGCATCATCTTCAAGGTGCATGAGCAGAATTTGTGTATCAAATTTTCTGCATACACACATGCAGTATACCCCATGTATGCATAAACATCCAGCAGGAAAGGTGAACCTTAGTGAGAGAGAGAGAGACGGGGGTCTATTTGTTTTTGTTTTAGCAGGGCCTTTAAGAAATTTGTGACTTGGATTATAATTCGTTTACTGTTAGCTGATAATAAACCCCACAGCATGTGGTTCTTGTGAGATTTGGATGGCCATACTCAAGATCAAAGGCAGAAAGAAATGATATGCATAGACCCCTTAGTTCCAGGAAACAGGATAGTAAGAATAAAATGCTGGACTGTTATTGAAATGAGAGCGTCTTCAGCATTATTAGGAACATTTGTCCCATTTAAATTCCAATCGGAGTTGAATATATTGATATCTGGGAAGCTCTGCTCTTGGTAAGTCATGGTGTAATTCACCTTTCCTTCTGACCTCAGGATGACCCTGCAGGCGATGGAGACCTGGCGTTCCAGCTTAGCTCACAGACCTCTACTTCACACTCGCAGCTCACTGTTGACCTTCCAGTCAACATTCTGCAGGTATTTTCATCAGTGGACAGCATCATGTCGGCAGCAGACATCATAAACATTTCAAACTTGCTCAGATGCACTTATATTGTTCAGTCCTTTTGGTTGGTTTACTGTATAATTTGACTTATTTTCCTAATCAAACCTTGGTAGTTAGCTATGCGTAGGATTGCTAACACATTCATGGCAATTCAAGATCTTTCAAGAAGGAAACTTGGATTCATTATACAAAAACTAAATGTTCGACTTGTCTAGCACCAGTCCATTTAGGAACTGAGTTCTGAGTTATTTTTAACAACATTCCATGGATTGAAGAATTTCAAAAAACGTATGTTGTCTCAAAAGTATGCAGTTGATAGTTTGCTGACATTTTTTAGAAATGAGCTAAAAGGTTTAGAATGCAAAATGAAAATCAAATGTGTTTCCATCGTTAGTAGATTTTCAGTACAAGTATGCAGAAGAATAACTGAATGCATTGTCGTGTTTCTGCAGGAACCACACACATCAGCCGAAGATGATGCTGGCTCAGATAATTCACAGTTTACAGGAAGCACAATAAATTTACAAGATCTTGAATAAACCTTGGACAACAAAAACCATCCTTTGCACTTTGATTTCAGTTCTAATGAGCGTGATCATGAAGTTTGTATACATATGGGTCACAGCAGAAGTCTTGACAGCATTATTTACTTGTAGGACAAAGGAAACTGGTTAAATCTTATTTTTTTTTAAACATTCTATAGAATGTCCTAATGTAGTCCACCGTGCTGTTTATCCATTTTGGATATATATAAAATCTAAGGAGGCTGTGGTTATGTAGGTGCATCACTAGTTTACATTATAGTGTTGTAAATGTGTAATAGCTTATCTGCATTAAAAACATGCAGAAAGTTGTGCAATAAGATGCATAACAGACAATTATATTGATTTATATACTGTAGTATGTACTATATCAATTGTCTGCCTTTACAAAGAATTCTGCTTTACTATAGGAATTCAAAATATACCTTTACTCGAGGGAACATGAACTTGATGCCCATATAAAGTTTTATATGTAAATGTTTTTATCAGTTGAAATTTTGTACTTAAAGAAGATTTCAAAATATTGAAATGTGCTTTTAGATTTTTTTAAATTCCTTAGTTAAGATGGACTATTGGATAAAGTTGTTAATGTCATGAGAGACCATTTTCATTTCAGAATCATATGACAGTCACAGATTAAGTTTTTTTTGGCCAGTATTTGAAACTGCATTTTTTCTGCAGCATGATATTTTTAAGCTCCAGAAATCTGTAGCGAGGTTTTAATTACTGTTCCATTCCACATAACTGTGTACAAGAGGGGCACATTCATGCCTTAATTATTAAAAAAGTGGAATTAGTCTGGAATAAACGAAAAGAGTTGACTTCTTCAAGTTCTTGTTCAGATTCTGATTTCATTAAATCAGATAACCGTTCTTCCACATTCAAATGTCATGCCAATAGTCAAAAAACTGATTTTATATATATATACAGTAATCTTGTACATGTTATTTATTTCTTTTGTAAAGATAAAAGTTTATTAAAAACAAGTGAACATTTTTTCTAATAACACTCGGCACTTTTGTGGTTTCTTCTTTACTATGGCTTTGAATCATTTTTAATTTTGCTATGCGCTTGTTTGTTGCTGATACTTTTATATGAGAAAGAGTCGCTTTCCTATACAATTAGAACGAAAGTTAGTTGTACAGTTTAAGACAAAGTCGGCAAGTTAAAAAGAACATTGTGTGGTAAATCGTCTATTTAAGCACTTGTTTGTCTATTGCAAAGATTTTGCTCCGTTACATTCTGCATCGCACGTTTTTCTTAGTTTTTTGGTCATTGCTATTTAAAAGGTGTTATGTACAGTAACTGCAAACATCTGCCAAAGACAAAAAGGACAGTTGGCAACAAGTGGAGATTAGATCACTTGAGCTAGCAGGCTGTCCATCAGGTGAGTTCAGCACTTAAAGCTGGATGGTGCTCGTGGGTTGTTCAGAAGAAACATTTTCGTGGACGAAAGGGAAAAAATAGACAAACGTGCAAAACGTACTCAAAATAAATGGTTTGTAGTAGGAATATCATCTTGCCAAATGCTGAGTTCTGTGGAGGGAAACACAGCTGCAATCTGCAAAACCACTCACATGTGCAGTTGTAATCATGGTGAACCCCAAGACCTTGCGTGGCCAGAATTGTTTGCAATGCTTGTTGTGGAATTACGTTCTGGTATACTTTTAACTGCAGCCTGCTGCGCTGCATGCAGAAAATACTTGGGCATTCGATCTGTCGCGTTCTGTGATTTGGGGTCGGGGGTGTGCTGTTATACAGTCAGAACTTGCCATTCTGCTCAGTTTTACTTGGACCAGCCTGAAAGAGTTTTGTTCTTGGCCGCTCAGAGCTCCTGAAATGGTTTGGAATGTGTAGTTCATTTCATTGTAAGGCAATCATGACGGTTGAGAAGGGACTTTTTTCTGCTGTTATTTCAGACCCTGGTGAAATGTGTATCAGGTTCTGTTCAAACTGTTTGTGTGGTCACAAAGGCCCTATGTGTTATCTGGTGGGAATTACAAGTGTTTCTGCCTGTAATGTTTTTGTCATACTGAACTGTAGACTAGGGGTTGCAAATTCCTTTACGTTTTATAACTTAAAAAATGTCTTTTAATAGAGTGTATTATAACAAAGGGCTTGTGCTGTAACCTACGAAGATATAATAAAGCAGTACAAGCTGAGCAGGGAAGGAGAAAACAGATCCGATAGACCAGAGTCTAGCTCTAGTACTGGAGAGACCCAGTCCAGCAGGCTGTATAGGTAGTTAATTCCTAAAGTCATGGAAGATGTTCATTAGCATCTCTAACTGCATTATAGAATACATTTTACATCCAAGTGAGACTAGGAGGGTGCATTTAACATCGGTGTAAAATTATCAGTTTCTAACCATTTTTTACAGTCCCAGTGTATCTGGTTTTGAGATTAGTCTTCAGTAATTGATTTTGTTGAGCTGTTGTGCATAATCGTCTGGTTTGTTCCCTGTGTTGTAATGCCAAATACTTGTTGGTGACGTTTGGGGGGGGAAGTGTATTCATTTTAGCCAGATAACTGATCTTTCTTAAGTCTTCATTACTTTTAATCTTGTTTTAAGTGAAAAAGTACAGCTGCTCCTCTTTCTCCTTGTCAGTAATGTCTTGGTCCTTGTTCTCCTTCACTTTGCGCGCAGGTGGCTGTGAGCGGAACATCAGTCTTTTCCCTGCCTAAGAACAAGGAGAAACAATACCATAAAATTCCAAACTGCAGGCCTGCTCACATAAAGACATGAGACTTGTACCGTGGCACCCTTATGTTCATTAATAATAGTATAATGATATGATATGAATAATAATGACCCACTCAATGATTGCTTTGAATTATTTTCCTGTGAAAGACGTGTTGAACAGTGGGGGAAAAAATACATCTGCACTCACTGGTTTTTTTATGTCCACCTGGGCTCTTTCTAGTGCTTTGCGCAGTCTCTCCTCCTGGTGCTGCTTCTGCATTTTAATTTTCTCCTCCCTTAGCCTGAAAGTGAAGTACAGAAAGTGTCAACTGATTTGCTTTATGAAAGGGAAAAAAAAAACACATAAACCTTACAAAATTAAGTTGGTAGTGTTTCTGATGTATTTATGTGCATTTTGCAGGCATAGGGAAATGGTTTAGGAGCATCACACATTGAGAGCACAGAAAGATACTGCTGTGAAATTGCTGTTCTGCTATACATATTCTGTATGTCATATGAAGATGATGGAAAGGCTGACGCACTTTGTATATTTGCTCTATTAAGTTTGCTGTTTCCAAAGAAAGAACAAAGGGACACACGGGTAACCACATCATTATATAACATACAGTAGGTGTGCTGGCACAATAGGTATAGATGCATTGACACTGTTAAAATCACTATGTTTTGGGGAAAAAAACACAAGTGCACATGTGCCCCAAATGCTTCTTCCAGCATTCTGTTAAAACCAGTCATAGGTGCAGTTCTACCATTTCACATACTACTGGTAATACTGTTAATAGACTCATGGCTTTCACCATTTTAATGTACAGTACAAGCATTGGGTCATCCGGGGCTTTACTGAGAAGATCTTTAGGCCCTGTGATTAAAATAAAGGCGTTATATTGATATAAAAAAGTTGCTGTTGAAGGGCCGGTTGCTTTGGTGATACTATGCGAGTTTGAATTACAGGTTGCAGCTCTCTCACATCACTCCGAACAGGCCATAAAAGAGCAAAGCTTCATCTGCTACAGCTTGGTAGTGTGAAGGTTTGTGAACCCAGTCGTGGTACAACACAGATCTGCGGCGGGAGACTCACTTGAGGCGCCGCTCCTTCTCCTTGGCCCTCTCGGCAAGCTGCACTTTCTCCCGGGGGATCATCTCGATGTTCTCGAAAAGCTCGTCCAGCCGGCCCTCTATGGAGGCGAGCATCTGCAGCGTGCTCAGGTTGGCCTCGTTGTCTCCGATGCAGGTGCGGTACACCTCCTCCACCTTCCTCCCCAGGGTCTCCATCATGTCATCCTTGGGGTTGGCAGAACACACGTGGAGTTGGGAACAAAATATGGAAGTTGCTTCGCTTGGGCCCTTGTTGAAGTGTTTAGAAGCTATTATTTATCAATAGAGTAAAAAAAACAACGAAGTGCCTCCTCACATTTGGAACCGTTCACATTATCTTATACCATTTTAAATGAATCCATTTAAACAACTTGCTTAGCTTGAACATTCACAATGTTTAAAGCTGGAGATGGCAAGTCATGGAATGTAATGGTGGTGTTCGAATACAACCTCCAACATGTTCAAGTGCTGAAAATAAAGAGTTCACATGTATCCTGTTATTAGGACAGTCTTGATCCTTGGCCATGGGAATGTCAAACTCTTTTGCGATCCAACGGGTTACCTGGTCTTCCGATTTGTATTGGCCGAAGGAGAACAATCTGGCTTTAAGCTCCAGCTCTGCTGCCCGTTCCTTCTCTCGCTCAATGGTTTGTTTTAGAATATCTATCTGCTGCTTTAGGATTTCGGTCTCCTGATCCCTGGTAAACCAAAATTGAACAATATGGTTTAGATAGAATAATCCAATATTCTTTTTTTAAAAACTCTGCGTATGTGTGTTGTTTGCATTTAGTTCTGAGCACAAATGAGAGTGAATTCTGCTTGGGGAGGCTTATTGCATCATGTGCCCTCTCTCATTAGTGAGAAAAAATTGTCTCGGTTTTTCCCAAGTGTCTTTAGTGAATTTACTGATCTGTGTAAAATGACAATAAATCATCGCACCCTAGTTTATGTAAATGACTGTGGTTACAGGATGTGTTGTCATTTCATAGTTTATCCCAAAAGGGCATCTACTGGATGAATTCAGTGATGCAGAAGACCTACTGTATGTTCAGAACAATGTATACTTAAGAACAAAATCTAAATAAAATCAAAAAGATCATATCACATTATCAAAGTATTAGAGCCCAATGTCTGCACATTGCATGCATTAACACATATTTAATGAATTTCCAAGAATTCATTAAATTAATCTTCAATGAACTCAGGAATTCATTGAACATGTGTTAATGCATGAAATTCTCTATCTAGATACAGTATAACAATATACTGCAGGTTATAAGTTTTAAAGTACATGAACTAGTTACCCTGTACAGTTCTAAAGGTTATCTGATGCTTGAGATCAGTTTGACTCTTGTGTATTGTTAATGGTTAAATTGTTCAGAAAAATAGGAGAGGGACATTTCCTTGGCCCCCCCAGAGGAAGAGAGACTCTTACATCTTTTTCTGGGTGTTGACCATGGTGTGCTTGAACTCTTCCAGGGCTTCCTCTGTCTCACGCGAGTTCTGAATGAGAGAGAGGTTCTGCTCCTCCAGTTCAGTCAGGATGTCCAGCAGCTGCTGGGGCTCGGTGAAATATAGCTCTGGCTCCTGGGGGAAGTGCAGACTCAGTGAGACCACAGTGGGCTGACTGGTATCCAAACTGATTCAAAGAACACAACCCAGCAAGGACTACTCTTCAAACACTCAGCTTCCAAACACTTCTAAAAAAACAAGGTACCTTTTTTCCCCTAGGGATTTCAACAAACCAAGGAATGCAAACAAGTATTGTATGACAACACACAGTTCAGTTATAATGATGAATTATTTATGATTTCATATATCTTAAAGGACTCTCATTCAATTGATATGCTGTTTGTATCAACCCCGTAAGAAATCCAGGCCAGGGGTTGTCTATTTAGCAGCAGGTCATAGTGCAATTGTTGCCGAGCCTCACAAACATAATTTTACAATAATAAAAGAAACAAAAACTGACTTCGTCGTCATCATCAGATGAGTTGTCTTCATTTAGCTGGGATCTTGAACTCCTGAAATATAAGATTCCTTTTCAGGGTATATTCACAGGGACATGGTTAAGGTGCAGAGAAAAAAATTAAACCACACCTCAAATGACATATTACATGTGATTTATTATGTTTTCACAATATTTGTGCAGCATCATTGGATGTTTTGATTGCACCTTTTAGAATATGCAGAATCTGCAAAAGCTCCAAGAATGAAGTTAAGATTTTTCTAATATCTGTCTAAGCAATATAGGAAAATGAATTGGAGGTCATTTGGAACTAGAAGAAGACAGATATTTTGCCTGTGAAAAGCTACAAATTTGTTCTTGGAAGACAGAAAACAGCAGGACTCTTCTGAACACTCACAATTTCCTACTGGAAGAAGGGGATTTAAGACTGTGTCTTGAAGACATCCTGGAATCCCTCACGGATGTTACCTCTCTCCCCCCTTGCTGTGTGACGTTCGAAGACCTGCTGTCTATGCCTTGAAGTGAGCAGACAGAGGAACCATGAACCAGCCTATATTCCTCATTTGTTTATGTTTTACGTTTTTTTTTTTCCCTCACACAGGCACTGTGACAGGAACAAGCCTGACTCATTCTGACGGGTGTCAGTGCCATATTGCTAACGATTTCCTGTAATTAAAATGTTATTCCATCTGAACTCTATAATGCTATTTACAGTTGTTTTGAGTTACAGAAATGTTTGCATTTGTCAGATCTAGGAGTAGAGGGTGCAATAAGGGGGTTTTGATTAAGGCTGCCACTTGGTATTAATTGGCACAAAATACAATGGCTATCTGAATGGATGGCTCCTTTAGCTACAGGCTATGCTTCTTTTTAAAAAAAAGTTGTTGTATTATCCAAATAGTTCAGTTACAGTTAAAGGTGGAAATCCTGAGTAGGAAGAAAACATACGCTTATCAGAGTGTGTGGCTCTCACTTCCTTGTTTTTGAGCACTGCTCTGGCTTGCTTGTTCTTCCGATGCTTTTCCTCATATTTCTGCTGCCACTCCTTGGGAGAAAGCTTCAGCAGAAACTCCTTGTACGTCATGTATTCCTTCAGGATATCCTCATACTTCGAAATGTCACTTTGAGCAAAAGTCAACACTTAGAAACAAACAAACTGGGGGTTTCAGGCCTTAGGACCCAAAATAGGTCTGATCTTTTCTGCATGTTTCACTCTTGCAGAAAAAGGGGTAGAGTTGCTCAGTAAGCCATATTTGAAAAGTGCTAGCAATCCTATATTCTTCTTTTAAGAAATAATTTTAAAAAATTAGAAACAAAATACAGTACAGTGAAGTTAAAGTATTGCATAAATCAGACCAGGATATCAGGGTTTCTCTCTCTAGACTGCTTAAAGCTTCATTGTGATTGTGTAACATAAGGAGGTGGTCTTTTTCAAAAAGTGTGGCAAAATGACCATGTACAGTAAATACTTAGCTTGGCCTCATATTGCTGTGTTACACTTTTGCTGTTTTACAAGTACTTCTAAAAACGTAAATCAAATCTATTTCAATAAATTTGTCATGTCTGATCCATGAATGTAGAAACTAGAAATCCCATGATAAAAGTTAACCTATTTCATATTTCTTACTCTTACCTCTTAATTGACACAATTTTTGCTGAAAGCCTTTTCTTTTCAGCGACCTTCTCCAGTTTCACTTTTGCCTCTTGCTCTGCACTTGAAAGACAAGATAATAGCCGAAAGCAGTCAAAGCATATTATGTGTCAAGACCTAACAAAACAAATTGATTCTATAATTCAGTGGCTAAAGCCAGTGAATCAACAAATAGAGCGAAGGACAGGTTAAGAATAAAGACTGTATTTTCTTTATTTTTAGGAACACTTTTTCAATCTCTAAAAGCCTTTTTTTCTAGTTACCTACTCTACTGTACTTTATTCTGAAAAACATTGTTAGGGGTGAACATTTGCCAACGAACTGGTGAAAAAGGGTTAATGTTTTGAAATATCAGGAAAATTGTCATGTGTCTGCAATTTTAATTATTAATGAACAAACTCCTATGAATTATGCATGTGTTCCTTCTAAACTGCATCATTTATAGTCTACTCATAGCTAGTGAGTTATAATAAAAGGAATTCTGTCATTTTCCTTAGTAAAACATGAGTAAAACATTTTTTTTTAAAGGGGTTATCACTGGAGGAATGATGACTTGTCCAAATCGAATGTTAGACTGTTACATTTTGATGGCTTCCACTGAATTCTTGTCATTCTCTTTCAGAAACGCGTCAAACATGGCAGCGTCATCTTCAAGGAATTGCTCAGCCTTCTCCAGTTTGCTTTCTTCAGCTGCAGCCACCTCATCCAGTTTGCGAATTTCATCCCTCTTAACTGCCAAGGAGTACTGCAGGTAAACAAGCATGGGGAAGAGATGATTACTGTTTTCCAAGAATTCAAAATTTAAGTTAATTCAGGTGACCGTCATTGAGAGTCACGCAGTTTTACTTGTGGGCTCCAACCAAAGTGATTTCTGTGCTTTCTCTTTTCTTTTTTGGTGATTAATGGGGTGACAGAGAACGCTTTTTCCCCCCATGTACTGTATCCCTACAATGAAATAACTCATTTTTGTGAAAACTGCCCTTGAATTTAGTAACTGAAAAACTGTTTTCTTTGATTTGTTGTGTTTATGACAAACCATGATACGCAGGCATGGTGGTAAACAATTACGCATTTCATTTTATCAGGAAGATGCAATTGCACACTTCTGTTCCTAACTTTTTATTTTAACTATAATGACCTGAGGGGACAATAAATTAATTATTAATTTATTGCATTAATTAGAGTGAAATACACAGGGTGTTTAATTAAGGCCTCGAGTATTCAAAAACGACTACTAATTTCGTTTAGGCTAGATTGAAATAAATGGTATTAATGGTCTTTCATTAAAGCCCCTTGCTGAAGGGAATGCTTGTATGATAATATAAAACAGAAGGGAGTTTTGATTTACAGTTTTTACCATATTAAAAACCATTTGTGCATTGGTAATTACGAAGCAGTCTTCTGTTTCAAAAAACTTATTTATATCTTATATAAATTCAAAGGTAAAGCTTTCATTGCTGTAAATAAGTCAGCATGAAAATGTAACAGAAGTGCATAAAGTAAATGTATCCTCTGATAATTCTGTATTGCAGTCTACTCTACACAGATTATTTCTGGGACTTTTTAACCTTCTTTGCTTTTGCGCTTTGTATCATTTTAAGAAAGAAAATCAATACTGTTTCTATTTAATGATCCAGTGGTGTCAGGAAACACTAGATGGCACTGGAATCAGAATTGAAGTCCTGAAGAGACTATTTTAAGCACACCCCCTCTTAGCTGTAAATAGCTAGATCCTGTTAATATGCAAGCTTTGTCCAAGTTAAATGGATTATGTTTTCCTACAGATAGCTGGGCATAAGTGAAAGGAAATAAAACATACTGCAGTTGTGTAAGAACTCATAGTATTGTATTCGGCAAAAGAAATATGGGGACTAATAATAAAGATCATCCTTACCTGTAACAGAAACATCTCTCTTTTCTTTGAAATAAATTCATTTATGCTTTCTCTTTCTATATTGCGATCTGAAAAGGGAATATGTCATTATTTTGTAATATTATCTCTGTATTATAAGTTCTTGAAGCTTATTTGACAAATTACTTATACGGTTCTTTTTCTAATTTTATATTTCCAAGTTGAGAATCACACAGAATTACTGAGAATTGAGAATTACTTCTCAGTGTACACAGCCAAACTGATTTTTGGCAGCTCTTCAGACAATTTTTGTCTTGCCTTAACTCCTTTCAGACACGCAGGCTCCTACAGTACATTGCACTCCAGACTTTGGCTATCCAGGACCAGAGTTATAGACCCTGTTGTTAGATGTTCCAGGTGGCCTCCACATGTCTATAGCTGTTGCTAGATCCTTACGGTATGTGATACTTCAGGATAAATCAGTACATTATTGCAATACACAGTACTGTACATTTGAGCAAAACCTAGAAAGCATACCTGCCTGTTGATTGGGCTGTAGGATATTATCTTATAGGTGGAAGTGTCCGGTCCTGGTCCTCTAGAGCCCTTGTGTTTTGTGATTTTCATGATCTCTTTAAAATACCAGCACCTGATGAGCTGGTAGGAACGTAACAATTTGCTTCTCTTTAGAACCGAGCTGGAATGAAAATCTACAGACACTACCTGCCTGCAGGACTGGACACCCCTGTCTTACGGAGATACCAAACCTCTTGTCATGGCCAGTTTCCACGTTGGATCATCTCGGAGAGCAAGCAGTGCCTCCTTCTCATTTTTGTCCTTCGTTGTCATTTCTTCTCCATCCTTCATTGCACGCCTCGTCTCCACCCTCTTGGTGTTCATTCGACCTGCGTAGGTGGTTTTCTCATGGATTTTAAGCTTCTTCTGCTGCTCACGCACCTGAGGATGAAAATTAATTCTGTAGTCAAACTCATAAGATACTAAGCAAGGAGGGAATTTGAGAGACATATTAAATAGACTTTTTATTCTCCACAATTGAAGCAAAGTTTGTTTCCGACTGTTTCTTGCGATTTAGAAACCTGTGTTTTTATATGTTTTCAGTAATAGTTCCATGCAACACAGATGTTGATCTCTTATATTGATATTTCAAGCTATCTGGGCTCAGATCAGACAACCATAAGTTACAAATAGAGAGAGATCAGAAGGGCTTTGAAGATATGTTCTTGCCTTTGATGCATTTTTCTTCATTTGCTGGTTTGTAAACTTTTGATGTGTTGATAAAAATAACCAGGGCTTGCTGAGTCATAGTTGCTGCTGGACACATATTAATGTTGCTGTACTGAAAAGTGATAACAGAATTTGTAGTTGTCCTGTATCAGTGATCACTCATGAAATGTCATTGTTTTCCCACATTTTTCTCCAGTAACATATTTGTAGAGTGCTCGACTATAGTTCCAAAAATAAGTGGCCAGGTGCATTCCAGTATTAAAGGAAATGTTCCTCCCTACTCCTGGGATTGGATTTTTCCCTTAGTTTTTTTATTCAATTTAATACCTGTATTTCAATAGTCAGAAGCAATCACTCACAAAACTCATTCTTCCCTGATTGTTCAGTCAGTGATGACATGTTTTAGAAGAACCAATTCAGATCCAATAGGGTATACTGTGACATTGAAAAAAAAGCTGACATTTTCAGCTCTGAGGCTTATAATTGTATCGATCTAGCATGGTATCAACAGTATCCTCTCAAACAACATACTGTATCACAAATTGGCCAATAGCAGCTTTGGCAATCTCTTCTCCATGCAGAACAACATGCATTTGTTTCTAAATATAGTTTATATTAAATATTTAAAAATATACAAAGATCAGTTTCATTTACAAGCTTCATGCGTTCTCTTTCCTTGTCCCTTAGGAGGAAGATATCATTATCTGCAGGAAGTTTGAAGGGATTTTTGTTGACCTGGTTATCATCTTCTGGAACTGTAACAAACAGAGGTGGGTCATTAAATAAAAACAGTATGAAGACATGATTCAGTACATCTTCATTAAAAACACAGTAGCTGTATTCCTTTTATATTTATAATTATATTTATATTTACTTATTGCAGATAATTTTTCTGAGATAATTTTATTTATAAATTGTTGATAGAGATCCATTTTAAAATAATGTTCTATAGAGGAAAGTTCATACCAAGCCTATTGTAAAAGCCAGCTGAATTGAATACTGGAGGCCTGTAATATTCACTTTAGCACAATCTCCATACCTCTAATTCCAGGTGACCCTGCAGCTACAGTTGTCAATACACAGTCCAGTCCCTTTATCCTTTATATGTTACTTTTGCTAAATATGTCTGCTTAATGATTGTAGTTTTGTTAAGTTTATTTACTGTAAAATGATGGATCCCACCTGTGACTACAGACTTTGTTTCCACGCCTGACTTCTCAGAGGGATTTAAGGATGCTGTACCAGATCGCAACAACGTTGTATGTGCCCCTTTGTAAGACAAAAAATTCTTATCAAAGTAGATTCACAGCTCATAGAATGGCATTTCCCATACAAAATGCATTTAAGGATGCAAGGATGCATTTTCTTCTAAGTCCATTTTATCAGTAAGCATGTGGTGTATTTCATGTTTTAAAACTTCTTTTACTTACACTAGTTCTAATCCAACTTCAAGCAAAAAAAAATGTACACTTGTTGTAGCGTCACACAAAGAGGTAAAGAAAACACTAATAATGGCCTTCTTCTAAAAGCTTATACAATGAAACTCCCTAAAGCCACAATTAATATAGTTCTACACAGACAAAACAGAAGAATATGCACATTCTGTATTTGCATGTAACAGCATAAGCTGACTGTATTAACAACGTCATGGTTCCAGTGGCTAGGACATCGAAAAACTGGGGCACACGCTCAGAACCCCATGTCCTGGAACCCCCTGGAGGTCAAAGCCCAGACCTCAGACCCTTACCAGTAACTCAGACAAGCAGAGCAATGCAGCCACTCTTGAACTTCATTTCCAAGCAGACAAATTTTTAAAAAATCTCGAGAGAAAAAAAAATCACAACCGTACTTCTGCTGAAAGGGCTTACTTGACAGCTTCCCCGAAGCTACGGTTTCTGGAGATCCTGGAGAGGATGGGGCTAATGACGGGGATGACATCATGGAACCTGGGTGTGGTCTAGGAGAATCAGAATGGAAACAAGGCAGGTTTCTGTCCTGCAGAGTACGGTGAGGGAGTTTCAGAGAAAAGTGTGGTCTTCCCTATGTGAGAACTCATGTAATTCCTTTGGAATCCTTACTACTTGCAATGATTAATCAGTGCCCAAGAGTAAAATAAGTATAGTTTAATAAGCCATATTTATTGAACTAAATAAAGTATTGTATTGAATAGCCACTTAAGAAGGAAGAGCAATGCTTTTCTGACTGTATGAACCTTGAGAAGTTGTCTTTTCAGGCTCAGGGCATTTTTTAACATTTTTTTTTAAATAACAAAAAAAAAAACAAATGCAAATCCTTGTACAAAAACTGGACACTCTAAGTAGATACTGGGTATACGTACCATCGGTGTATGTGTGACAGAGAGCATTGCGAGTACTGTGGAGTAGAAGTAGAGATGCTGCTCTTATCCTCCAGAGCAACTTCACTTCCTCCTCAAACATATCCAGTAGTGTAAAGGGGTCAAATGTAATTTTTTTTAGATAAAAGCCAAGGCAGTGTAGTGCAGTGTAGACTAATACAATTTCATTAGACATACCAGGAAATGAAGGCGCTCTAACAAGAGAGCAGAATGCATTGTCATTCTCATGTAGGGATTTTTACAGGGAATCAGAAAAAGTAATGTACGATGAAGTAAAGGTAATATAGTATATAGATATAGTAAAGGTTACTAAAGCATATAAATTGTGCAGTGAAGTTTAGTGGGTTTTTTTTTTGGGGGGGGGGTATGTAAACTTTTAGTCTGAATTTGTATTTTTTTTAAATAAAATAAAATGTTTCTTACCTTGAATGGGAAATCCCTTTCTCGATCAAAAATTCTAACAAAACGCCTTTTAGCAGAACTATGAAGGGTTCGACCCTCGCTTAATACTGTTTTTCTTTCTTCGCCCTTTTCAAAGTCGGACCTTGTTCTCGTTGTTTACGTTACCCTGGAAACAAAGAGCTGCTATTACCCCAGCAACGCCGACAACGTCACAGTTTGAAACAGGAGTGTAAATGACGTCACAATTAAAGTGTGAAGGCTTATTTTTCTACGGTAACAAAGTTTCTTCCTCTCCACCTTAATCTTATTTCGACTACTCTAGACAGTTATGTGGGACACATATGATTTAACTTCACTTAAAATGAAATCGGACATTTTTGTCTGTAGTACTGTCAACATTTTAAGGAATAGTCGGTATTAGCTACATTTGGCCTAAAGCGAAATTACTTATCAATATCGCATTCTAAGGAATGTGTTTTGCGATAACAGAGGAATGTAAAAATGTTAAATCAATTGATATTTTCTTTCCAACTGATGTCATGCGTTTATTATAGTTTGTCTTGTAACAAAAGTCATAGAATAATAGGGCACAGTATTTGACACTTGAAAACCGTAAAAGTTTTGATTCAAAAGTGGAGTTTGAGATTCCCACCGTCATGGCACTGAAGTGTAATATTTCACTTTTCTTCGCCACACTTACTGTAGTTTGTAAATTAGTCTGATGTGCAGACCTGCGCAGTGCATTATGTAACAATATACAGAACTGTAGTTCACCCCATCAAAAAGTGAAATGTGTGTGTGTGTCGGGGGGGGGGATTGTAAAATTTCAGGTTCGACGTGTAAGTGTATAATAGATTTCGCCTTGAATTTTCTGTGTAATGACTCAATATTTCTTAGAACTACGATTATCGCACGATGGACGTCGGGAGACATACACTGTATAGGCAACAGCGACTGTCCAGATCCCGAAAAAAAAGTATTTAAAATTAGGAAAAAGGGACACGTTTAAGTTGAGTTGCTGTTGCAGTTCTGCTGAATGCCAAGCGAGGTCAGGAAAGTTCTGTATCTCAGAACAAAGTTCACCAGAGCGTTCGAAGAGTTGGCGGTGATCAGAATCCGACTTTATCTGCACATTAGGAGAGTAAGAAGTACTGTATCAAAAATCATGCAGTGTTTAATTTGAAACTATAAATCGTATTGTGAAGTGCATGCAAGTTTTGTAATGTCCAAGTTGATAAAAACTGAATAAAACCAATATCTATAGTCAGATCTTTCCTCAGATACGCATTTTACTGTGTATACCAGATCATGATTATTTCATAAATGATACCCAAAGGTTATTTTAGGGTGAAGTGTAGAGGTACCCACATTTCTTAAATAGATGGAGATTGCCATCAAATAACAGAATTCCAGAGTGAATTTTAAGTCATAAGATCCCTTATTCTGTATACAAGCTGCTATTTTCATTAGTGCAGGAGCTTACACTATATGTATAGGAATATTTCGAACGATGCTTCTTAGGGTTTGGACTATTTTTCCAATAAAAGAAAGGACACTGGAAGAAAAAAATATAATTTAGCTTCCAATTATCTTTATAAGATTTAATTGTTTGGATTGACTGATCCTTCTCACGGAAATTTTGAACGTACTGTAAATGGTCTTCAAAACTATTCAGTTGTTTTGCAAATGTGGCACAAAGATGCAAGAAGGTGGCGCTATTTTCCGAACTACTAAAACAATTGTCTGGATGTGACATGATTTTTTATAGGAAAACCTCATGGCTCTGACATAATACAGGTAGGTATTGAACATGAGATACTGTATGTGGATATCTTGCATGTAAGCTGTAAATATTACCCCCAACATACCATGATAAAGGTATTTTTTTCTTCAAAGATTCTTTTATTTAAGCTGTACACATTTCTGGTTTATGAATCAGACAAGCTATGTGTAGATTTTGGTCATGCCGTTTAGTGTTTCCTAACATTAAAACAAATCAAATGCCTTTTTGCTACGAAATCACGTTTGAAAACCAAGAAACAGGCATCCTAAGCAAAGACTGCACTCTCAAGTACTCTTTATTGCAGATGTGTTTTTAGTTGCATTTCAGTTTTTGGCATTGGTGGAAAACAAGATGAATTGTGCCTGGGGGTGTTCTGTCTTAGGATGTGCCTCCCAACAATTGTTGACTGTAAAAATGATGCTGCCATCTGTCAACAGATGGCCACATTATGTTGGGTTCTCTTTTCTTGTGCCATACCCCCTGAGATGACTCCTTGATTAAATTTACAGTGGAACCCAGCAAGATATCTGTTTGGCAAATCCAGCTGTGTCAAAACTGTATCTTTGGCCCTGGAATGTTTTAACTTTTCATTGTGGACTGTCACTGGAAAATAAATGACCTACATGGCCAATCTTAAAACAGCAATGCATTTTATGTGGTTTCGTGAACTGTGTTTCTCATATACAGTAACACGGGCCAAGTGCTGAACTCTCTGAACCTTGCAATTACAGTAGAGCCTTTGCTTTGCATATTCTCAACCCTTGATGAAAACTATGACAAAAAACTGCATACAATATGTCGGTTTACCAAAGTCACTCAGTGACTTTTCAGAACCATCAATGGAAATGTATAATATTACTTTGAAACCCTAAAGCAGAGGTGGCAAATGTATCATTTACTACCTTTATTCGTTTGTACTTTACATTTTCTCTGTTTTGTCTGTTTCACTATGCAAGCATTATGTTGTTACAAAGTCCACATAACATTTGGAACATCCATGAAATCACTGAAGTTATAAATGGGTTATTAACGTCTGCATATGATTGCAGTGCAGCAGTTTACAAAATGTGTAAAACATGCATACAATTATTAAGTATCATTGATCTCTTATTGGAATTGGTCAATTGTAAGCTTGCAGGATAATGCACTCATTTTCAAGACATCTTCTTGCATGGAGTTCTAGTTCAGCACAAGGGTGTGGTGTCAAGGCTACCATCCAACTGTTTGACATCACTCCGAGCTACTAGAGAAGCACTAACCACAGGGAGAAGCAGTCTCTGCTGACCAGATTGTCCAGTTTGACAGCTTAAAAAGCATAGCTTCAGCATACAGTAGTAGGCTTATATAATTTGTTATTCCTGCTCCCTGATGAGCTATATTCACAGACAATGAATGTCTGACACTATAGTAATCATATAATTGTCTCTGTGAAACTGTTTTAATTGCATGATGATGTTAGGAGAAAAAGCATGCTTATCCCTTGCCTGCTGGGGGTATATATGTTAGAGATTGTAGTTGGCAGAGCATCCCTGTACTACTTGGGTCTCCATTACATCAGAAAAGCTATTTAGCTAGCTGCTAGAAGCAATATCAAACAAACAGCAGCCTTGAAGATGCACACTTGCAAGAGACCTCTATTTCAGAGTTCTGCTTAAAAACAATTTAGTGAGCGTTAAAAACTCCAGTCTTTGGGTATAACTGCAGCAGGAGATAATGTTTCACTAAATGCATAGCCCTTAAGTAATCAATTGTCTCATTAAAACTGCACTACAAATGCAATATACCAGGCTTCTTGGTTCTCTCTGTTACTATATTGCTCCACTACAGTGTTTGGCAACTCTATTTGTTAACACAGCATTGAACTTAACTACAAATTTCAAAACCAGGACCTGAGAGAGGATTGGAGCATCATCCAGTGTTTTTTTTATTCTGTGACCTTGCTCTTACAACATGGGGTTGCATTAACCTTTAGACAAGCCAGAGCTGAAATCTATCAAGCCGGCTCTTTTAGAACACGCTGACAAATATTAACTAAATCAAAGAATACAAAAAGAGCAAGAAGCACCAACTCAGGCTAAAACCTGACTCAGGCACAGTTTTGTAACTATTTTCTTTAGTTTTGATTTGAAAATGGAAGAAAGTTTTTTTTTTAATTCAACCATGTTTAAGCCTTGAAACTGTTGTGTATAAATTACATTTTACTTCACACTATGTCTGAGTCACTTACAATTTTAAATATTCAACTATCATAAGGAAAAATTACTTGAAAAGTATAGTTTAACAATGGGTTTTTCTCTCTTACACTAATTCTTAATTTCTCATTCTTGTTCTATTTGCCAAGTTTATGTGGTACGACTTAGCATTACAAGAAAAACTATATTTCTATTTTAAGAATTTGTTGGATTTGTACTTTTCCTTCAGCAATTTACATATCTGAAAGAACCAATTTCATCCACACATGAAGTGCAGAGCCTATTTGGGTGACACATGATAGCTACTATGTGTCAGCAGCTTCATAAGATAAGAGATAAGATCACTTTATTAGCCATATACAGTACAATTTCTTGTAGTAGGAATTTATCTTTTCACATACCCCAACTTGCTCTCCGCAAGACACACAGGGAAGCTGGGGGTCAGAGCACAGGGTCAGCTATTGTATAGCACCCCTGGAGCAGTTGGGGTTAAGGGCCTTGTTCAGTGGCCCAACAGAGTAGGATTCCTCTGCCAGCCACAGGATTTGAACCAGCAACCTTCCAGCCACAGGCACAGATCGTTAGCCACAGAGCCACCACTTTACAATTGCAGATCAGATTAGGAAGTGAGAAATAACTGAATTAAAGAGGAACACATTAAGTGTAGATAAGAATTTTACCAAGACAGATTAACACACCAACTCTTATGATCGGTGTATCATATTGAACAATGCAGCTGGGACATTGGTCTAATGCAGGGGTTCAAAATCCTGATCCAGTTGATCCACAAACCTGCTGGTTTTCATTCCATCCCACATTTGTTAGATAATTGAAGCCTTTCATGATATAAGAAGTTTCTTCAATTGAATATTTGCATTTTGGTAGTAGTCACAAGTTTGGGATTTTGCTTCTTGTTCTGCTCTTCCTCCTCTTCTATTATTATTATTATTATTATTATTATTATTATTATTATTGAAGGGTTTGATTGTGTAAGTGAGGGCTTGGCTGCAATAATAACAAACAGGTGTGTGAGTCAACAGGATTGGGAATCCCTGATCTAATTTTTTCTAAAAAAAAAAATGGCAACACCTACAGTACAGCACAGTTTTTCTTGTTACTATGTTTGGGCCAGAGAGAAAAAAATCACCTAATTGTCCACCAACACCATTTACCAGTTTTCCTTGGAGGTCTCCAGACAGTGCTGAGCTGCTCCTTAACATCTGAGATCTTGTAACATCAAGCTAGAAGGTGGTGCAATAGTGTCCTACTGTATTTCAAGTTACATGTGAGGTAAAAAAGCCTGTGCTGAGTCAGCTTAAGTCTTTGTGTGGAATGGCTTAGCTTCATTTTCCTTATGTACCTTCATTTTGAAGACCAACTGTATGCCAAAAATAAAATTACATTTTGGCCAATATGGGAATATTTCTTTGTGGAATAAGGACATGCCAAACCTGCAGCTGAAGACTGGGAGCAATGAAACACAATCGGGACTGAGGCATTGATACAATTTTCTGGAATCGACTCCTCTGTCAAGGAGTGAAGTCATTCCAAGTGGGAGCTGTTTGGACGGAACCCATCGTATGCGATCAGATATCTCGTTGGGAGAAGTGGAGGTGGACTGGCACGTTGAGATCAAGCAACTTCGCAGGTCAATCCGACCATTCCATTAAGTGAACGGCTCCTGGAAACAGCTGTATGGTGATGAGATAGATGTCATTCCTATATGCTAGTTACAACAATTGCAGATGATGTTTATTTCTTGTACTATTATACTGTCACACCTCGTCTGTTTCAGTGGCCAGAGCTCAAAAGCAACAGTTACTGTGTTTGTACCCATCCACGTGTACAACACATTTGCAAAGCAACACATTAGTGAAATCTGTAATCCAATATACAATATTGTATATATTATATATAGTATAAATGCAATAACAAAAGAGTTAATCATACAATATTCAATTGGATTTCTATTGCCTATCAACCTTTTATTCGTGGGGCTATTTTTTTTAATCCAGTCATGTAAAATATAAATTCACAAGTTCATACTTGTGAAAAAACATTAATCTTAAGCATCCTATACAATATAACCTATTTTTTAACATCTAAATTATTTACAAATGTATAATTTGTCTACAGACATGGTTTTAAGCAAAAGGCTGCTTCACTCTGCCTTTGTTTTCTTAGCTCCATACAGCAGACGTGCAACTGAAAGTGCCATTATCCAGCTGTACAGTAGCTTTCTACTTAAGTAATGTGCTTGCAGCTGACATAAATCCTACTTTGCTCTAGTTTTGCTCTTTGCATTCTGATTAGTTCTAAATCTCACAGCATCTGAAGGTGATATGAAGCTGCAATTGTAACAGCCTTTATGGATTATCATATAAGTGCAATTTCTTTCTTAACTCAGCCTGTTTTATGTACTGTATATTGCGAATTCAAAGTCTACACCAGCTTTAATATTTATAACTTCCAATATATTGCCTTTTTTAGTTTTACAAACTTCACAATCTTTTAACATTTAACATTTAGAACAGCCAATTGACCCTTTTAGTTAGGAGTTGTTCATTTTTCATTGTTATTTTGCCATAATCATTACTGTTGTTTTATGTCCTGTAACATGGAAAAGGTTTTATGAAGAAAACAAAAGACCTTTTCCAACCCAATTTTGTTTAACTCTGATCAAAAATTATTTTTATTCCTTATAGCAGAGGGGATTACTGCACCTATTTTTATGACATGTTTTTTTTTTCTCTCGGTGCTAAACCGACTTTGGAAAACACCCCACTGTTGAAAACAACCCTCGAATTTGGGCACACTCCCCATCTAATTTAAGCTCCAGGAACTTTTTGAAATGGGCTGTTGCCTGGAGGTGATGCCTGAGGGAAAGATTAAAGAAGTGTGCCAGAGTGTTGAGAAATTCTCTAGAGCTCCATTCAGTACCCTGTGTGTGATGTTTAATCTTTCATTCTAATCATTACTGCTTGGAATAGCCCATGTATTCCAAAGCAAGGCAAGACTCTTGTCTCCTTAATTTGATATATATAATTATGATTGATTCGTTTTTTCGCTTGTAAATACCCTTGCCATTCGATGCAGTTAATAACGAATTAAATATGATACAACAATAAAATTTCTGGCATTTGTATCACACATTTCAGCCCAAAAGATCCCAAAGCCATTCACACATAAGAGTGTACCCCCTTCATCTATCACCTCAGAAATGCAACAATTACGAACCAATTAGGCAACAATTATGCACCAGTAGCCCTACTTCCTGGCAGACCGGGTGGAGAAGTTATAAACTATTTTGCCAACTGAAACAAAGGGAAAAATAGGCCAGATTGTGCAAGCCGATTGTGGATTTTAGCCAGGACATCAGAGCTAGTACCTGTACTCTTATGAATGGTGCAATAGAATCTAAGCGAGTTACACCTCCGTTTTAACTTCTCTCCTGAAGGAGTGCACCATCTGCAGCATGGACCTGGGCCAACATAGTAAAATACACTGGACTGGAACTTCTGGTCCTGAGTTAAGAAAGATATCTGCTGGTTTCTGGTTATACCTATGTACAGCATGGACCTGGTTTTCTTTGAGGTTTCCCATTTCAGTAATGACCAGGCCCAACCTAGCTTCACTCCTGAGATTACATGAGATCACATCCACAAGGTGGTATAACTGCTATGCAATAAATCCTATTGTTCCGTTTGACAGATGTCAAACAGTGTTCTGCCTAAATTGGCCTTCTGCTGTATCTCTCTTCTCATTTGCTGGCTTCTGGCTGCTATGGAGAAACTGTTGTCCAACTGACTAAAAACTCTCCAGGTACAGTACCACTGGAATATTTGAATATGTTTTTGGTTTTCATCTGGAGTTAGGGCATTCAGCTCAGAGATCTGTGTTAAAGGTAGTAATGTCATTATGAAAGTTCCCAGGCAGGCATTTCACTCTAGGGAATAGGGGGGGCATATAGACTGAATTCAACCATTGAGTCTCCTGACTACAAAACTTTCTCTTGCATGAGCCTTTGCTTACTGGATATTTCAGCTTTTATAACCAAAGTGGTAGCAAATATTTGTAAGTTACTGTACTAAAGTTAAAAAACAGGCAAATTATAAAATACTGAAGATGAATACTATGAACTACGTTTTCTGTTGGCTTAGGATTCAATATAGTAAATCAAGGCAGAAAACTAACATGAAATATGTTAATAACTTTGGTTTATTTTATTATTTGCATAAATATTACATTTTATTTTAGATGAATTTCCAGGTGCTCATCTTTACTCTTTACACAACAGTATGTGATCAAGTATTTACAGAAAATTATGCTTTGAAATACAGTAGAAACCATTGTTCTGAAGTTATGTGTGATACCAAACATTGAGAAATAATTCTATTTGTTATCCTTTGGGAAATCGCTTATTCAGAAAAGTTAATTTTAGTGACCCTTGGCGTAGGGAATTTCCATTTTAAAGTTTCTTTTTTGTTTATGTGTTTGTGATAGGAAAACAAAACAAGTTGTCATTCAGGCAAATGTGCAATGCTTGTTTTGTGTCCCAGGAGGATATGAAATCAGACTTTAGTAATTTAAAAAATATATCAGCAAAATTTTCTTGCAAAAAGTGTGTTGATTTTAAAAAGGAAAAACTTTGTATCACATTTGTAATGGTAATGGCTTGGTTTGACTCAAGTTACAGTAGTGAAACTATTATATATATATATATTATATTATATTATTGTCTTTGATTTTTTACATATTGTTAAAATGTTTTTATGTCGCATGTATACGTTTTGCTTTTCAGTTCTCCAAACATGTTCATGCTATCTTTCTTAATGTTAGTTTAAAAGTACTACTTTAGTACACTGTACACAGGGTTAGAAAAATATTCCAGCAGTGCAAATATGTGAACAACTATAATAGTGATAAGAATTCTTAGAGGTCATGAATACATTTATAAATATGGACTTAAAATACATTCACATGTAGCATTAGCCTGTTCTCATCTAAATACAGTAGCTCTTAACAGACTACCAATGAAATACACAAACTCTGCTGTACAAAATTGTTAAAATTTGGCATTATTCTACACATTTCACTTAACTGAACTCTTTGTTCAGAAACACAATTCAATGATGATAAGCTGTTAAAATTTTAGCTATTTTGTTTCAAGCTGAGATGTTTAGGTGTCCATATGAAGAACCTGATGAAGATTCAACATTCAACATTTACTGTTGTGTTTCTCCTTCTATCTTTAGTGTGAAATTAACCTTTACTTGTTCCTTTGCAATCAACACATGCTGATCCTGCTCCCCACTTTATCATAAGAAATAAAGAGTTATTCTACAACATAAAATAGAAGACCCATGATATTGCCACAGTCATAAGACTCATGAAGACTCATTAAGGCCCATTACATTTTTTTATTTACATTTTGCACTGATCTCGACTACCCTGACATTTGAGATGTTTTGTAAAGCCACAGAAGAATTTGTATCCACTTTTTATGAAAGTAACTGTGAAAGGTTAAAGGTACAACCCTGAGAATAAACATTATATGTTATATAAAGGAAGGGGCATGTTCTGCACTGGGACAAAAAAATCTATCTCTGGTTAGGAAGAAACCAAAGGAGATGTGTATATCCATCCTTATATCCTTTAGATTAACTTTAATGTCATTTACTATTATTTAGACGTTCCCTCATTTTAAATAAATGCATACCCAAGTCCTGAATAAACATTTTTTCAACATTGGTTAAAGTGTTGATGAAGATTTTTTTTTAAATCTTTCTGAGACTGTTGTTCCGTCAAAAAATCCAAAAGCATACAGTACATTTGATTTTTTTCTTTGTAGGAAAATACTTCCATTCCAGTGATATTGTCCACAAGCAAGTCTTTCAAATCACCAGGCCAGAGTTTATTCTAGTTTCCATAGCATAAACCCTACTGCGAGTTCATGGCTCTTCCTGGATTGGAACCTGGTTCATTCCTCAGCAAACCTAACTCTATTTATACTGTAGAACTGGGTGAACTAAAGCAATCAAGGTAAAGTGCTTAGTTGCAAAACACACTAGTGGTGTCCCTTTGGTTAGGTGTTCAAAATTGTCACCCCTAATCTCCACTGTGTAAACAAGAAATTGATTAGGAAAGCTGAATGTGACAAGCAGCCTGAGCTCCCAATGTTGTCTTCATTCCCTACAGCATTGAAATGGTAAATAAATCAATAACTACAAACAACAAAATTAGTTGTAATTTCTAACACTCACTTTGCACGGTGCTACAACACGTCATCTCTTGGTGAAAAATAATTTCTATGGTGATGTAGCCACGTGTCTATTTTATGTACTTCACGAGGTGTAAGCACAATGACAAGTAAAATCCGCCAACGTGTAACAAATTATGTAGATGTAATTGCTGGCGGTTCTAAAAATAAATATGACCATGCGCTTTGCATTCAAGTTATGTAAAAATAACTCCTTAAATTATGATATAATGGGATAAAAGCTTCCTGTTTTTGAATCCTACTTACTTTCCTACTAATTTCTTAATTCTCTTTTAGGTGTGTGTTTATACAGTATATCCCCATGTCACAGAGTACATATGTAAATACATATGTTTTGTGCTTTTTGTTTACTGCTTTTTAAGAAGCTTTAAACTGATGCGAGTTTGTTTGTAAGTTTAAGAGAACACTATTACTTTTGGCCCATTCAGGCATTTGTGCGTCTTAGAATAAGTATTTGAAGGCCTGGAAATTAATGGAAAAAACAAGGGCATCTGGCTTTGGTATTAACATCATAATTGCGCCTGTTTGAATCAAAGCCATTGGTGCTGTTGCCTACATTTTAATAGAATCACCATCCCTTGTTGAAGCCACAGAATGGAAAAACTTCCACTTCCTTGATCACTAATGGACAACACAATATAAAGTAAGGACAGCAGATGGCAGGTTAATAAAAGCTTCTGTGGGCACAATCCAAGCTTTACTCCCAAGTCATTGCATTTTGCAAAATGGATTTAAAAGTGTGATTCATTTATTTAATCACTCAAATGGTCATTTCCTGTCTGACGCATGACTTAATATAAAGTCAACTTGATATTTGATTAAACTATATTAAATTTGTGGTTGGGGGTTAAAGGACAGCCCTCCAGATGAACATTAGAGAAACGAACAGGCCGGGAGTGTTTTTAAGTAGACATATCAGGAAAGTGCCTGGAAACATGAAAAACAAAAGTACTTCCAATTAAAAACAGCGACATAAAGCTGCTCTTTATGGTCAATATCTACTGTATTTCTCAGCCAAGATTAACTGAAGAAATTTCAAAATCCCTCCCCAAGTGTCAGTTCAAGTTCTACTAAATGTGGCACAGTTAGGGTCTTATTGTTTTCACTGCAGTAGACAGTGGCCAAGTTTAAGTTAGTTCTATGTAAGACTGCTAATTCCCCGAGTTTGAAATGAACAGAAAAGACACATTTCCTCATCAGATCCTGAAGTCTGTGACAGCCAATCAATTAAACACAGTATTAGGTAATATGTGGCTGCTTCACCTTGTGGGAGGTGGGAGACATTCTGGGCCAGACTGCCAGCTGTGGGTGTTTTTGCGCTTTCTCTCTACAGTTTCTTTATGTAGAATCTCTTAAATCTTGAATCATCAGACATTTCTTTAGGACAGGAAATAAAACAATTGAGAGCTCAGCAATAACAGTAAAGATTTAAACTTCTCAATCCTCCTTGGGCTTTCAGAAATGTCAAATCCTTCATGAGGTTAGGTGAATTTCAAACAGAAAATCTGTTGCCATTTCTATGTTTGCCCTATATAACAGCTAAAAAACCCAGACATCCATCAGTGAAACTAACTGATGGAAAGGGACAATAAGCAACACAGAACTGATTAAATATTCTTTAAAAAACAACCAATAAATGGATAAAACAATTTGTATAGTGTTTTTACAGGATGCTTTAGAATGTTAAGATATTTCAATGTATCTGAGAAAGCTTTTAAATTATATTACTTACATTAGTCAGAATTAAAAAAAAATCTGTTACATTTAAAAGACCTGTAAAAATGTGTATAACACACATGAACGTCTCTGTTGCATTTTAGAAAGGGAAGGCTGAAAGCTGTGAAGTTAAAAACTATTCAGAAATGTGTCCAGTCATTATGAGATGTTATTCATTCTTGAAAAGGGCTCAGTGACTTGGAGCCTATCCCAGAAATATGAGGTGGAAGACAAGACTACACACTAGGTGGGAGAGAAATTGATCACATGGCTCCCACACACACAGGGACAACGAAAAGATTTACATTAATTTAACAATCATTTCTTTGGAAGATGGGGTAAGGCCTGGACTAGCCATCCATAGTGAGAAATATTACATAAAAAAACAATGTACTATATTTACTGTCACACCCTGTACCCCTAGAGGGCGCTCTACCTTTGTCCTGTTCCTTGTTCCCTGTGATTATTCATGTCTTTCCGGTGTGTCTTGTTGTGTAGACTATTTACTTCCTCTGCTCTTGGCTCAGCATTGAGGGTACAGATGTCCTGAGACCTGCCTAGCACCAGGTCGTCTCCTCCACGGCATGAGGGCATAGGTTACTTCCCCAACATTGTCTGACCCCCTGAGCCCGGGCTAACCTCCGTGTTGCCCCTTTTGTAGTTTCTCTACTGCTCTCCTTGTCATTCCACGGCATGCCCTTCCTACATCTCTGACATTTATAATTAAGAAGAACATTCAGGTGTTGCAGTGGTCAGCATTGGTGCCTCACAGCACTGGGGCTCTGGGTTCAATTCCAGCCCTGAGGCACTCTCTACATCAAGGTTGTACAGTACGTTCTCCCTGTGTTTGCACCCTGTGGGTTTCCTCCAGGTGCTCCCATCTCCTCCCACACTCCACAGTCCTGCAGTACTAGTAAGTTAATTGGCGTCTAGAAAAACTGGCCCTGATATGAGTGTGTGCATGTCTGTATGTGCCCTGCGAAGGACTGGAATCCCTGCCTTGCGCCTGTTGCTTGCCAGTATAAGTTCAGACCTGACCCTGTATAAAGTGCTTAGAAAATGCGTGGAAGGATTAAGTTTTTATGGAGGTTTTGATCCCAGCTGGAATTTAACTGTAAGTTCCTCCGCTCTCTCTTAAAAGCAAATGAATAAATTCAAGTAGGTAGCTGCATCCGTATGCGTAGGCTGCAAAGGTTTATTCCACGCTGAAAGGAAAGGAAAAGGGAGACATTGTTTCAGCTGTGGAGCCTTTTAAAGGAAAGGAAAAGGGACACATTGTTTCAGCTGTGGAGCCTTCACAGGCCTGAAGAAGGCTCCACAACCGAAACATTGCATCTTCCAGCATGGAATAAACCATTACCTGTTCCAAAGCAAATGAATGTCAACCAGAGGCACTTGTCTGTGTGAGTGCCAGGGGTGGGGCAGCATGTGCGATAAACACAGACTTAATCTTCCATAGGCTGTTTGAACCTTTTCCAGCAACACCAAAGCAAACATCTATCAGTTATTAAAAGCAAACTTCCTTTTATTAAAAACAAACATTGGAAAGAGCATTGTGCACAAATTGTGCTTAGCAATGCCTCCATTCCTTTTGTAGTAAGAAAGCAAGCAAGTAAGCTTCAGTATGATCATAGAAACAATCACCTCTCAACCTTATATAAAAAATTAACAGAAATGAGAAGCTATCTTTAGGGTCAAATAGACCGTAGCATCCCTTTTTTAATTACTGCACTTGGTTTGTTGAAAAATGTAATTGAATGCATTCTTTTCCTAAATGTCATTTACCATGGTAATCTACCATATCATGAAAAGCTATTGGATGTAAAGGTTGGCACAACAGATTTGAGTAATTTTAGAAATATATATTATATATATATATTGAGTGACAAACCTACTGTATCTAACAATTGTTGTTTTAAATCACTAATATTCCTTTTGGAGATTACAGTCTTAATTACGTTCTTGATAACCGAGCTGTCATCTGAATCCCTGCTCCGTTGTTTTGCAGGAAAACAAAATCTTAATACTGGCAAAACATATATAAAGAAACATTATCTGTTAGTATATATATTGTAGGACTAGCGGAATTAAACTAGAGTAAAAAAGAAAAAAAGTTGCATAATTTTTCATAAGAACAGGCACTTATCATGCTTTATTATTTGTGAAGGGAGTATATTTATTTCTCTAGAACATTGTGTACATACAGTAGTACAGTTGTTCTCATTATTGGATATTTCCTATACTATGTTTTATGCAGTGTAATAACATGGGTAAAAATTGTACTGATGAGACCAGCTGCCTTTGACTTTCTGGAGTGGTAAAAAGTTGTTCAGACTTATAGTTAGAGGTATTCAGATCCGATGCTTTTCTAACCAGCATTAAACATGTGATGTCACAGCCGATGGACTACCTTTGTGTTTGGTGTGCATTAGAAGTTAAGGAGCTCTGGAATGCTTCATAGAAACATGAGTAGGAGCGAGACAGCTTTTACCATTCCCATGTCACCAGACACAGTAAGTCTTCAATTTCCCAGTTATTGGCTTTTGTGCATCTTTGTTTGTTCTCTGAGTATAAGTTAATAATAGTAATTTCCCTTTGCCCTAAAGAACCGTGGGATTTTTAATGACTTATTAGTCAGTTTGCTATTGGCATGCATTAAAATTCTTTCAAAGGTTTTGGTAGACGAGAATTTTAAATTGCCTTTAAATCCTATTTGAATCCTACGGGACCATGCTTTTAAAGGACCGGAATTTAATATTTCTGTGAAAAGGAATCCTGGTCCTGTGCTGGTCCTGTCTAACATTCTGTAATACAGATGGGCAACAATCCCGTAAATGAAATTCGGTAACTTTATAGACAAGGTTCTAACAGGGTCTTATCAAGCTGTTCTCTAAATATTAACTTCGTAATGTAGTGAATTTATCGATGGATAAAGATAATATGAGTCAAAGAAGCTTAAATTAGGCTGAACGTTGTCACACAGCTGAACAGGAGGAAATTTAAAATGCATAAAATTAAATTACATTGTCTGTTAATGCTTTGTTTCTAGTTCTTTCTACATTTAGGGACAAAGGTGAATACTTCTCAGTTTTATTTTAGCCCTCTTAAAAGAAAAATAAGTGTTTTTTTTATTTCTAATCACTGGTATTCCTCCACATTTTTGTATTCTGTATTTCATAAGAAGCAATGTAGACACATTTATCTTATACTCTGTTGCAACAATGTTACTTTTTATTGCACTTACAGAGAGACAGAGATAGGTCAGAGATTATTACAATCCCATCCTCCTTCAAGTAGAAATTTGTATCCATTATTAGCTTCAGTATATTTAGATGTATTAGTAATACAGACAGAATCATCTATTCCTGTCACTGTTATTTTGTGAGTCAGTTTTTAGTTACTTATGACGTATTAGGTCATTTTAATGTTGGGTAGTGTACTGTACATCTGCAGTAAAAACAAAACAAGTATTAAAATGTGTTATATACTATATAGACAGTACAACTAGGTTTGACTGGAGAGCTGTTTCAGTATGTGTTAGCTGTTAAGGAACAAGTAAAGGTTAATAACACTGAAAAGCAGAAGAAAAAACAAAATGATTTGCCTTGTAATTCTTCAACAGTTTTCTTTTTCTTTCTAAGGCTCTTTTCTACGGCGCTTTTGGACAGTGAAGCACAACTGAGACTTAATTCCTATTCACCCACTTACAGTATAAACACCGGACTAGCCCATAAAGTCAAGATTTCTCATCTTTTTGTTAATGATCACAGACCTCTTGTGTGAGAAATATATTCACTTTTTCTAAGCAAATTAATTCAATTTTGAATAGGAAACCATTTAATATACTGATGATTATATACACTTATTAATAGACTTATCTTTCCTATGATAAGACTGAACTGTAATGTGCATGTTTTTTTTTTATTTATTCTTGTAATCAGTTTAAAACACTCTAATTCTTGGGGGGTAATAAGCATTTTACAGAGGATGCATTGGCTAATAATTGGTCTACCTTTTAATTTCAGTTGCTGAATACAACTTAAAAAGTCTATAATACAAGAGCTTACAACAAGTCTTATTATTTTTTTTTTTTTTAGTTTTCATCTGTCCTCTTACAGCATCTTTAAATTCTGTGCTGGTTAAAATTTAAGCATGCATTCCAATCTCTCTCTTTGAGGCTGAACATTTTTGTTACTTTAATTCACAGCATATGTATGTTTTGTCTCTTGTAATTCTGAGCACACATTGTTCCATGCTTCTCAAGTTCTTTACGTTCTGTATTTTTCTAATTTGAGTCCTAGTTTTATATTCATAATAATGTTAATACAGGCAGTATACGTTGGTGGAGGACTTTACCTCTGAGTCACAAGGGCAATTGAATTTTTCTTTCAGAATCATTTATTAATCTTCCAGAAACACTCATTTTTTTCTCTACTTTTTATTTCACACATCTGGCCATATTTAAAAGTGTAACTGCAGCATTTACACATACTTGTTGAAATATGTTCTATGTTAATGCATTTATTTCCCTTTGCCTGTGAAGAGTACATATACTAAGCATCACTTTAGTCTTCCCTAAGTTCATTCTACTTCTTTAGTGCTGGCTCCTGTCACTCTTGAATGCATAATTGTAGTCCCCCTGAGAGTGGTGAAAATATAATTGACTACAAAGTCTAAGTGTTGTATGTTACCTACTGTACGTCTAGGTAGATTCCATTAATATTCAGGCAATTTTATTTCAGACAGATTAGCTTCATAACGTCTTCTACTGTGGCTGTAAAGAGATCTGATTATACTGTAAAGCCCTTCAGGTTTGAGTTTAATCACCTGTGCTATCACCCCATCTGAAATACTTTGTGTTTCCTTGATATTGTATTTAGCAGTTTGTGAAGACACACTCCTACTCGTCCTATGACGAGTCTGGTATGACAGAGATCATTGCCCCCCAACCTGAAATAAGGAAATCCAATACGAATTTCACTACTAAATACCAAGATCAAGAACGGTTCAGTAAACCAACATTTTACGAACCGAAACTAGAGTAAAGCGTTGCTTTAGTTAAATGGTGCTAATATTGTGTTTGGAGCTCTATACAGTATATCTACGGTACGTGCATCGTCTTGAACATTACAAGAGTTATACATTCACACAACCGAAACGATATAAAGAGATCAGTGAAGCAACGTCCAGTACTTTTAAGGGTTGGTCAGTCTGTGAGTCCTTTTTTATTTCATTCAGTGGATTTCAATGGTGAGCTCCCTCTAGGTGCCTTAAATATTGTAACGCATACGGCCGACATTAGAGGTGTGCAATCCAGTCACGTCAGAACTTTCAAAGGAGCAATCTTTCGCGTTTTTTGTTACTTTTAAGCAGTAATGTCTGCTTAATTTTTTTTTATTTTTAGGTCAGTTCTTTCTAGTACACGTACACTGTAGTTCTACTTCATGCAATGTTCACTGCTCTTATCGATTGTCAACATCCCTCTTAAATTCTTACTGCTAGGCGTACTGTTTCCATTTATTTCCGCACATCAAAGTTATTGTGCAGATCGGACTAATAATAAGAAGAAGTGTGAGTATTAAATTACTAAACAAAAATGCAATATAAAACAGTACGTAAAACAACTCTTAATTAAATCGTTGAAATGGAATGAAGAACTTGATTCAAAGGAGACGACACAGCTGGAGCAATGGTATTGCCACGATAATGTAATGATTCTTTTTTGATCAACTGTATTGTAAAAAGAAATCAACCAGTTAGAGCTCCTGGAAAGGAGACGATCCAGATTCATGTGGGGAGCTGGCAGCGTTTCAGCCCGAGAAACAGTTTGCAGATACTTCCATTGACGCCAAACGCTGAGCCCAGCCCCTACTCAGGTCCAGCCAATCGGGGAGCAGAAAGAGGACGAGCCTTCACAAGCCTACCCCTAATTTTACTCTTATAATCTACACCAGCAGTCATGTGATAGCAATATAGTACTACTACAGTATAGACTCGGAGGCAAGAGTCATAGACGGCGCTGTGTGCCACTGCAAAAGCCCATTTCAAGGGCAAATTTATATAGAGCTTAATCTTTTTTTTTTACAAAAAGGGGGGTGGTGGAAAGTTTCGCTTAGGGACTAAGGGATTTGAATTCTCGTCGGACGAAGGTAAGAATGGCGAGGATTACTGTATGAAAATATTGCCTTTACCTCGAAACCCTTCTTCAGCGAGTTCTGCACAAGCTCAGGGCTGCATGCTGTGTGGCTGACGAAAACATGTTTACATTCTTTGCAGCGGAGAGTCTGCACCAGCCTCTCTCTCTGTAAGGTACAGTAAAAAATGCGCAAACCGAGAGAGATGCGTTCGTGAAATTGTTTTTTTTTTAGAGAGTGCATGTCAAATTAGCTCGGTTTTATAAACGATTCGTGTCTTAAGATAAATTACAAGTCATCATTTTCTTCATATGTGCAGTAATATGGTCTATTTGTTTTTTTAAAGCGTTTCAATCTCGCGAAGCTGAATATGGGCACCGTGTGTAGGTGATTTATGTCTTTGGTGTTTTTCGCCTTTTCTCGGCATTTTCATACTACTTAAGGGACGGAAACTAAAGACGTTCAGTAACCTCCTCAGTTCTGTTCTGTGATACCACGACACGGTTCACAAGGGAAACATATTTGACCCAATCCTGTTTAAAGCAAATGTAAAGTTTTGTATTTGGAAATGGACTTGGAGAGTTTATTGCGTTTCGTGCGGAATAATGTAGCTATGCGTTTTATGCTTTACTTGATCGGACCGTCACTGGGAGAGAAGGATTGTAGATTTTAGTTATTTGCTTAGAGTTAAGATGTTTTATCTCCTATAAAAGGCATTTGGTGGTCATGCATGCCACATGCGGTATGTTATGCTAATAATGTTGACAGTGCCTTTGCTAGGGTTACTGTCGGTCAATGTAAGAACTGAGGCCAAAGAAGGGAGGCGCAAATCCGTGAAACTTGACACAATCAGAACCATTCATTATCCCGAAAGAGGTAGCATAACATAGGTAGACATCCTAATGTTAACACGGAGCTTATGTGTTGTTAAACCCTCGGCAAAGGTCATGTTAGTGAAAATAATTTGTCATTCCATTTCTTCGAACTGCTGGATTGTAATTCTCGGGAGCAATGCCTCACCGTATGAAGTCTTTTAAATAATATACTCACCTCTTCGCAAATGGATGCGGGTACAGAATCAATAGCGAATGGGGAAAAAAAGAACATCAAAAATATAAATTTCAAGATAATTTGAATTTTGAAGTCGTGTTTGGAATGACTTTTAGTAATACCAGTTACGATCCATTTTCAATCTGCTTGTCCTACTGAGTGTCGCGGCTGTTAATAAAGATGATATTATCATGCCAACGTCACTGTTAGCGCAAGAGCAAAACAAACGGACTCAGGTACAGAAGTAGGTCGAAACGATGCCCGTATTAATGGACTTGCAAATGAATGTTGCTCGACTGAAGTGCTTGTCCAAAGTCACGTGTACCCCCCTTTCGACCTTGTCCACTACTGCATATGTTCCTAAAATGCGAATGTGTTTGTTGTAATGGAAGATTACCTCACGTAACGGTGGTACGTGTACAGCACATAGATAAAAGGTTTGTGCAGATTAACATGTTAACACGCCTCCAGGCTGGCTCGTTAAAGTTTACTTTTTTCAAGTGCCTTTTAACTTCACCCATGAAAGACCACGCGATCAGTTTTCTGCCAACATTTTTTTCCCGTACCGCAAGCTTTTCTGCCAAAGCTTCACTGTTGTTCTTCAAATCTCCTATTCAGCAGCAGTTTCGCATTAAAAGTATTTGCACTTTTTTCATCTTTACAATGTAATTTATGATTATAATGCTTGAGAGGTAACCACCTTGTCCACAGATCACGCACCTTTGTGCATCCATTGAACCACATTAGAGGGTGTGTTTGACATATTGTTAATGCTATTACTATAAATAGTATTATTATCTTCAGAGATCACATTAGTAAAATCAATTAGCTTTACACAATTTCTTAAAGGTATTGAATTATTTTGGTTGGGCTTATTTTCTAGTTTTTCCTTCAAGATGAAAGCTGACACAGTAACTAAGGTGCCGAAGTATGTAATGAGTTAGTGGCATTATAGAAAGTGATTATAAGGTTGTTTCTAAACCTGTAAGACGTCAAATGTAGAAAACATGAATTCATTTCTGTGATATGAATCATTGTACCACATCATACACAGGTTATGTCTTATAGCTGAATAGGTGTTAGTTATGTCCTATGTCCTATAATTGGAAATTAACATTTACATTTACAGATGTAGCACCTTTTTAAATGGGAGATTAATTATGAACAGTAACATAGAATACAGCTATGTTTTATTCTCTTTTCCCATGATATGACAGCATTAGGTGCAACTGAACTATGAGTTTTCTATTAAGGAATATACATTTACGTAGGAGATTAATTGCCTAGGTACAAAGTGTGTATTTTTAGCTTCTCCTAGCCTGTACACACAAGGCCTAAGTTATATGTTTTAAAAAATCAATTAAGTTAAAAGTTAAGTTTCTGAATCTTTGCACAATAAGCATATTTATTAATACATATGATTCACAGCTCCCAGGTGTACGGGAAGTGAACTGTTTTGAAGCTAATTGCTGTCGTCTTTCTTTAGGCACAGTTGGGGATAAGTCAGAAAACATTCTGCTGGAAAGTGCCTGGCTCCTGTTGGTTAGCCTAGAGAAGGACTACAGGCCTTAGAAGCCAGGAATGGTGGATCACTTATTACCCACTGAGGAGACATTCCCACACACTGGCTCTTCGGTGGGCTACCTCGCTGACATGGTGACGGATACCAGTAACTACCAGCTTCTCCCATCCCCCTTCTCGGAGGATGAGCTCAGTGACTCCTCCAGCTTTCGCTCTTGCTCCAGCCCGGATTCTCAGGTGCTCAGCTCTAGTTATGGGAGTAACTCCAGCGTGGAGAGCCAAGACAGCTTTGTAGACTATCTTTTGGCCCAGATCGACCTGGGGACAACTCCTGGATTCTCATGGGACAGGAAGGATTCCCGATCAATCGTGAAGGAAGAGACATTTGAGTTTCCAGTCTTCTCCACGGACCTGAAGGACCCGGGAACATTCCAGCCCACCTTAGAGGAGATTGAAGAGTTCCTGGAAGAGAACATGGAGGTTGTTCTTAAGCAGGAGCCTGAAGAGCAGGGCAAGGGTAGCAGAGGGGGCAGCCATGTCATATCTGCAGCCCAGCACAAAGACCAAACAGGATCTAGTGTGACTCTCACCGACACAAAAAGCACACAGTCGAGAGAATCCGTAAAAAAGGAAGAAGTCGCCAACTCGCCTGTGTCAGCTGATGGTGGGGTTCCGGTAATCCTTCAAATCCAGCCTATCCAAATCAAGCAGGAGCAAAGCCCCGCTGTGGCCGCACAGCACCAGCCCCAGTCGGACATTAAAATCGCCCAGCTTCTCGTCAACATCCAAGGGCAAACCTTCGCGCTAGTGCCCCAGGTGGTGCAGTCCGCCAGCTTCAGCACATCATCCAAGTTTGTCCGCATTGCCCCTGTCCCAATCGCAGCCAAACCAGTGGGAGTGGGAGATGGGAGCCAGTCGACCATCCTCATGGGCCAGAAATTTCAGAAGAACCCAGCCGCGGATCTTATCAAAATGCACAAATGCACTTTCCCTGGGTGTAGCAAGATGTACACCAAGAGCAGCCATTTGAAAGCTCACCTGAGGAGGCATACAGGAGAAAAACCATTTGCTTGTACATGGCCTGGCTGTGGCTGGAGGTTAGTATTTGAATATACAGTGCATTCACCGATCAAAATTTCTACTTGTCTTCTTAAAATAAAAACAACATAGTTCTAAGCAATGGCTGGCCAGAACCTGTTTCTGGAATACTAAATCCTGTGGAGCTCTGTAGGTAACTGTGACCAGGTTAAATAGCTTAGAGGTTAAAAAAACATTGCAGCCCTAAACACATTTGGTCATCCTTGTTCTATACAATTAGCATTATAATAACAGTTATTTCTTTACTCATAGTCCCATGTTAACCAAAAATAGGTCAACAACCTACAATTTTTGGCTCATTCCAGTTTTTCATGGCCTGACATTATGTTACCACTTGCATGTAGAACTTGTTGTGTTCAATCAGCTGCTCAAGATATTATGTACGTAATTAGGAGTGTTCCGTTAAATCATTTTATCAGTCTACAACACTTAATCTATTAGAATTAAGAGAAAGGTTAACAGTGTTAGCTGCAAATTGAAAAGGTTGTGGTGCCACAAAAGAAATGAGGATACCTGTTTGTTCTGCATTGAGTGGATTTCATCAGTTTTGTTAGTAGACAACATTTGGTAGAAACCTGAAGTAGACTTTTCCAGAAGCACTCAGTACTCGTGAGGGACAATAAAAATCACAGAAAATTCCAGAAGGGTAGATAGTGCTGGACAGAATCACAATCTGTTTACCTTTCTTTGATTGCTTGTTCTTTTATGGCCTTTCTCAAAGTATTTTCTCTCACTTAAGGTCTGCACATAACTATTAGTGTCTTAACAGGACTTGAGTGTCTTTAAGAACCCATTGGTCAAGGTTCTTGACTGTCTGCTGAAATCTTTGAAATGAAAGATTGGTAATTTATCAGAATAAACTTATAAAATGAATCTGAAATAAATTAGTTCCAGCAAAGTGGCACCTCAGTCTCATTAATGTCACCCATTTTTAGCGAACTGGAGTATTTTTTCAAATTCTATCTTGAGTTTTTCACAACGTTTTTAAGGCTTGCATGTAAGTCAATATGTTGTTACTTTTTATCCAAAAGAGCCAATGATAACCTGTTGCCAAATAATTTGCTCTCCTCCTGTGTGACCTGTACTTTTATGTTGCTAAATTCTATGCTTGTCAAAAAAATCAAACCAAATAAATATTCCATGTTGAAGTGAATGTTATGAGAAGCAGAGATGCACTAGTTAAGGTTTATTTTTTGAAAAGGGAGATAGTAGCTCATTCCACATTGTACAGTGCTCTTATACAGCAATGGAAAACTATGCTTACTTAAGCGGTCCTGTATTCCATACACAGTAGACTTCAAGTGTTAGCAAAATCTGTTTTTTAAAATAATTTTTAAAAACTATTTCAGGATGATGTATTGAGCACATGATGATTTACCCTACTAATTACTTGGGAGTATCTTCCCAAAATCTGTTAAGATATTAGGTTGCAAGGTACAGTATTAAAGTGGTATTTCCCTTGAATAAAACATAAAAGCCTTCTTCTAGTACAGGAAATGGAAATAAATGCTAGACAGTGGCAGTGCTATTCCATCTGCATTTTTCTAGTGATGTGTTCTGCGTTCCCATGGTTATCTTCAGGAAATGAGCCAAATTGCTTTCTCACAGCTTCTCAGAAGCATGACTGTAACACACCTACCATATAGTGCAAGCCTGCAGGATTGCTGGTGAGCAGTGTTCCATGATTCTGTAGTGTACAGCAATATTACATTTCTTATAATTATATAGGATTACCAAGATCAATCAGAATACCATCACAACAATGACAAAGCACTCATCCACTAAAAGCCTACACTTACAGTATAGAATGGGCCTTATAGCCCGGAGGCTGTACTGTACTTCAAATCCTGATTGAGCCCCTGTCTGACTGTAGTGACCCCCACTGTCTTGAGCAGTGCATGTAGCAGTGCAACTGGAAAGCCCAGCTGTTTCTGGTCTTGGATCAAAATGAAAATGATCATATTTCAGCAAATGTGTCACGATCATCTTGCCTTCCTCTTTTATACTGTGCGGAATTTAGGAATACCATTGATCTTATCATCATTAAAAAAAAAATCTTGTTAACTAGTCTTAGCGTTTAAAATAATTTAAAAGGTGTTCTCCAATCTCATATGCAGGGTTTTTTTTTAACCCATGTGAGCTATTACCTTTTTCATCCTCAGGCTTTAGTGCTTGTCTGTAATGGATATCTTCAAAGTCTTCTTCAAAGCTGGGCCTCTTGACCTTCTGCTACGCAGTATGCAGTAAGATATGTGAGGATTGTGCAGTTCTAGCCCATGCATTCTAATTGCTTGAGGTCAAGTGTCAAGTACAAGACTTTTGCCCTGTTTTCAAAAGTCCTATTAAGGTCATGGTATCTTAGTTCCCAGTTTGCCTTTTATGTTCACTAAATAGTGGTGCCAAACTACAATACAGTAGTTATGGCAAAATATAGTACTACTGTACATCCAAAGTGCAAATTGTAGGATGCATAATAAATTACACACCAATAACCACTAGGTTTCTGATTTTTTTGTTGCATATTGGTGCCCTGTATCTTAGCACATTTCTACATTCAGATCAGTTAAATTGTTTGTAGTGTGCTTGAGTCAAGTTAATTTAACAAGCATAGGCAGTCAATCATCAACAAGTATCTATCATGCTTTCAGTCTTTTACAAGTGATACTAAACACAGATGGAACAAATCAATAAAAATATCTTAATATTGTTTTCAAGATTGGAAGTTTTTCTAACATGTACTGATTTTTAATGTGAATGTTAATTGATGTCTCTCCTAAAACATAATAATATCTAGATTGAATTGTGCAATTTTGGGGCTTAATGAACTCATTGGAATTGTGTTTTTTTCTCATTTCTGTTTATTTAAAAATGAGCTAATATATTTCATATATGTTTTTTAATGCTGCAAATGTCTTCTGATAACATGTGGCTGTACCAGAAAGAAATGCCACCAATACTTGTTTAGCCCTGAATCTTCCACAAACAAAGTAGACTTGTCAAAACACAATGGGTCTCAGGAGCAGAGACTGGTGAGAGAGAGGGAATGAACGATTTCAGTGTTGCACACAGTTGTGCTGGAAGGAACTGTCTAGCAAATGTAACTAACAAAGACTACCTAGTGAATAGTTACCATGACCCCTCTGCTGGCATGCCAGCACTGCAGATCTGCTTCAAAAGAGAAAAAGGATTGGGTTTCTTATTGATGTTCTACCCTCACTACTGAGAAAGGCTCAAGAAAGCAATTAACAATATTTAGCCATTAAAAGTGTGATTTGCACATTAAGCATTAGAAGCAATTTACTTTATATTTCCCGATTTTGAAATTTAGCTTAGATACAAAGACATCACTGAGCACCTATGTAAAGAAAGGAACAAGAGATGTCTGATAAAGAATAGCCAAGTTCAAGCCAGAGGAAATACGATGGAAAGGTACACTTCTAGGATGTGGAAAAAGTGTTTCTGTATCTCAAGAACTGAAATGGAGCCAAGTGAACTACAAATAAATATGTATGCCTAAACCAGATATTGGAACAGCTTTATAAATAAACAACAGGAACAATTTTTGTTTCAGCGTTTACTAAAGGAAATTAGAGCAAAAACAGTTTTCTGAACTTGGTACAAGTACAGTATGTATTTTATTCTAGATTTCTAGATAAAGTGTATGGAAGCAACTACATTAGGTGGCCCAATGTTTCTTTTAGATATTCATAGCAACATTATAGTACTTCATTATTGAGTCTTAGGCAGGTTAACAAGCAGGTTTTTATTTTTATCACTGTATTCATGTGGGAGGTGTGGTGGGATGGTGGCATTGTAGTTAGCACTGCAGCCTCACAACTCCTGTATCCTGGGATCGATTCTAGACCAGGACACAATCTGTGTGCAGTTTGCATGTTTTAACACTGTTCCACATCCAGTTTCTTCTCATCTCAGAAAGACACGCTGGCTAGGTCAGTTGGTGTCCATGGTGTCCAGTTGTCCTTGTGTGTGCATCCCATTACAGACAGTCATTGTTAACCTTTATCAGATATCTAAACCTAGATATCTGTGTTGATTTCAGTAATACATTACAATGTTACTCCCTGCTCTCATTCTCAAAGACCTCTTTTGCAGTGTGCAGAATTTAATCCTCCTATTTATCAATTGGAAGGAAGGTAAAGTGAAAAGCACATTGAGATCCCAGTATCCAGTTATGACCATATGGTTAGTGTAGTGATAATAGGATTAAGAGCTGTCCATGTTTTCCAGACTTTGTTCAGTAATTTGGTAGTATAAATTGCAGAGATACTATCTATTTTTCTGCTTAACTAGTTAAATTAAATATATTGTATTTTATTGTTTCTTGTTTTACATTTAATCATAGCTATTTCTGAAGTCGTTATGTTTGTTAATGTCCATAGCATATGGAAAATCTGTAAAACTTGAGTCACAGTCAAAATATTAACAGTATGGTGTGTGTGTGTCCGTACACGCGTGCTTATGTGGGTATGTGTGTATAGCTTAACATGCACAAAACCAGTGAATTATAAGCTGAATCAAAACCTAGTATTCAGCTTTATTAGGACATGTTGGTTATGGCACTAAATTAACCATCCAACCATCCATCCCAAAGCTACTTGTGCCTGGTACCACAGCCTTTGGAGCCTATTCCAAAAACGCTAAAAGGCAGGACTACACCCAGCATGGGACACCAGTTCACTGCAGGACACAAACACACAAGGAGACAATTTACAGACACCAGTTATGCTAGCCAGCTTGTCTCTGGAAGGTGGGAGAACACAGGAAAACCAGGAGAAAACTCACACAGAGACCAAGAGAACATTGAGACTAAGAGAACTACACGCCACCCCTTTACAGAATTAAACCCAGAGCCCCAGGATCTGTGACGCTGCAGCACTAAATAGCAGTGTGCACATTTAGTCTTTAATATTAAAATTAGGACTATGAGGATCACAGAAAACTTGCATCTTAGATTGATTACATTTTAAATATATTCTTATCTCTTCATCTGCATTGTGCATGCTTTAATGTTGTTCTTATTTGGGAAGAACTCTGCTTTGCCAGCACCTCACCTCAGATGATTGTTTTTTTAGATTATCCAACACAAAAGTGTACCTTAAATTTAAACCAATACAATCCAGTAACATTTCTGTGGGAAAATTCACGAAACCTGGTATTTCAAATTTAATTTCATAAACTCCCTTCCAAATGACTAATGGATATGCTTCTTAGGCAGTACACGTATTTGTAGTTTTTCAAAGTTTCACTTCACAACTTTGAACTGTAATGGTACAGCATACAGTACAATAAAATACCACGATGGTAATTGTATGATGATGTATGTACTGTACAACTGCCTGAGGTGTTGAGTGTAAAGGGTTATGGTCTAATCCACATATAGCAATTACAGAGGAGGGATACATTTTTTCTTTAATGAATACAACCCTATTTTATTTTTTTAAAGCACAAAATAGAAAATGATTTGGACAGAGTGGTCACTGGAAATTTAGTAAAATTTCCTTTTAGGTCATTATTTTTCTAAAAAAAGGTCACCCAACACCTTCTTTTTGATTCAGTCAGTCTATTTGTTGTGAATCTTTAAATAATGTAGATTTGCATATGTAGATGCAGTTAATTCATGGGAAGAATAGAATTATAGGAAAAAGTGAATTATTGACTATGTTTAATTGAAATCCTGTTCTTTTTAGTGGTATTTAGATTTGGTACTGTTCTTCACTTACTATTTTCCTGTATTTTCTGTAATCCTTTGCTGTAGTAGTTTTAGTGTTCTGTAGTTTTAATGCAGTTATTTTCTGGGAAATATTGGAATATAATAAATATAGAGAGCTGGGGTGTACACAATTTGAGAATTGCCCGGCATATTTAAATGTTTGCTCTTATTTCTATCAGGTTTTCCAGGTCAGATGAGCTCTCCAGACACCGCAGGTCTCATTCTGGAGTCAAGCCCTATCAGTGCCCTGTTTGTGAGAAGAAATTCGCCCGCAGCGATCACCTGTCCAAACACATCAAAGTCCACCGCTTTCCCCGAAGCAGCCGGACAGTACGCACAACAAATTGACCCCGATAGCTTTACAGTGGACAGAAGCCAAGCAGAGGAAAACAGCGTGAGTGTGTGCATATGAGTGAGACAGAGAACGAAATCCTTTCTTTGTGGTACTGTGATAATTTATTGTCTGTTGAGCGAAAACAAAAACACTGTTACTTGATAATACTTCAAAAGGCTGTGTCCTGAGCTAGTTTCAGAGTACATTTTTTTTGTTTTTTCTTTTCAAAATCTTAAGAAAACGTGCTTTTGAGTATAGTGTTCTTTGTTTCAAGAATTAATTTCGTTTGTGTGCCTGCCTTTGAAGCTGTGTTCCACAGTAATTAAATCACGTAGGAGAGGACTCAAGCAACGCAAGGTCGGCCATTCAGCACCAGCAGCCCCAGAACACAGCAGATCAGGTGGAGATATGAGAAATGACTTTCTTGACGGAATTAATGGAGGACTTTAGGTAGGCCAGGACTCTGGAAGCTCAAAATGAAATTAAGCTAGGATAATGTGGTCAGCACACCTTCTTCTGCAAGCAGTGCCATGGCATCTTTAATGTTCCAGTAGTTAGGGAAGTTCCCTCTTCACACTAGGGCAGTGTTTTTTTTTTGCATATTTTTTTCCAAAATAAAGAGCGCCACCTACTGGTCCACCAGCACCACTTACTGCAGCATTCTTGTTTCCCTTGGAGGTCTCAGCCTTGCATAGCTGCTGGAAAAAACAACAACAGCTTAAGTATTTATTTTACATTGTTTAACCTAGATTTGCTTTGCTTTTTGTATAATTCATGGAATGTAAAAAATGTGTATAAAAATACTATAAACATGAATAAACAAATCAAGGTGAAGAAATACAAGGTAGGAAAAGATTTACACTAGTCTATTATGTGCATTGGATGCTTTTCTTTTCAGTGGCATATCACCTGGAAAGGGATCCTTATATTTATAGACTATAAACAATTGAGCTTCGGGGCAATCAATATCTGAGTTTTAACTGCACTGGCTCAGAAACATTTAAAAGGCAGGTAGGCACTGAAAAACTGAAAACAAAGAACCCTATTTACTGTAAATGTACATGTTGGTTTTTATATTTTAAATGATATATCAGACCTTTTGGGTATTAATACAGAAAGATATTCTTGTTTGTTTTTTTATTTTTTGAAAACATAGCTTTTTTCCTGTATGTCGCTGGCTCTAGAAGCCGGGATATTGGAATGAAAACAGTGTGACGGACATTTGTCAGGCCTTAACGCAAAGGAATCCGAGACATCCTTGACTGGGGCCAATGTGTTAGTTCAGCTTTTTTTTTTAAATGCTATCAGTGTAAATGTATTTGTTTTCAAAGAAAAAAAAAACAGAGGCTTCAAGAGTTTAGGATCATGCAGCTTCACAGATGTGGGATTATGTATCTATACAGAAACAAATCTGCCTCAAGTCGTCAAAACATGTTACCAGAAGACCTACCAGCCTTTGTACAGTGCTTTTCTATTGTGAGATCTTTGGTACGAGGCTATGTTTTTGTAGATGCCAACACTAACTGGAACACATGGGTGCTAAAGGTCTCAAAGACACCAGCCTCGGTATACTGTATAATGCCATGTGTGGGTGTAGAGTGTTAAGGATATAATGAAACGTGTATAGTCTGTATTTTTCCTATATGGCCCTGAAATAAAACACAGCAATTCTGTGTGTAATGTATGGTCTATGAAGAGCATATATGTACATATATATGTATCTGGCATACTATATACAGTATACAATATATTTGTACTCATGGTGAAGCATGAGTACATTCTGTCGTATAGCAATGCATTCATTCCATTTTATTTTGAAATTAATATATAAAATGCTTGTAATAACAGGTATTTCTCACATCCTATGAATGTATGTAAATAAGCAAACTGTATATACTGTAGCTACATCTATGTGAAAAAAATCTTCTAATAACATATCTTAAGTCTGTGATTGTGTAAATTTTTAGTGTAAACTGTAAACAAATGTACATAACATAACAATTCAGTATATATTTTTCTTTGTTCTACGTGAAATACATTTACAAATAAAACTGAAAAGGAAATCTTTGAGTGTCCTTATTCAATGTGCTGCAACATTGGTGGCTATGCAGTATTCATAATATCACCTTCAAAAGCATTATTCCTTGTTTTACAGAATTTGATAGGCTTCTTTAGCCAAATTCATTTGCAGTTAATAATATATTTTTTACACAATATAGCAGAACAGACAGATTTAACATGATGTACTTTTCTAATACACACTAACCAATTAAAACAACATGTAGATATGGATCTTATCTAGGTAAAATTATATTTATTGGCTAATGGTGTCACTAGTATGAAGATTGCCTAAACACATGACTGACATTGCTGTCAATTTTAAATACCAGAAATTTGTCATGCGTGAAACCTTCTTTGTTATGTCAATTGAAGACGGAAAGACAAGCATCCACAAATACACAACTGAAGAAACAGCTTGAGCAGTCTCAGTATTTTTGTTCCTTCTTTGATTGCTTCATTAGTGTCTGTCCTACTCTAATTTAAAGAGGTAGTGCATACTACTCATACTTCACACTTTAAATTTAGTGCTTATTCATTGCACAGAGCCCTGCCTTAGGTAAAAGTACTATCAAAATATTGTTTTCCCCAAGGCTTCTATGCCTGGAGTACAAAATCCAGACATTTACAGGAGTGCTTGTGTACAAATACAGCATGATTATCAATAGAGGCATAAATCACTAATAATTTATATAATGTAATATATTTATTTAATATACTGTATGGTTCAATTAGTGGATAGAGGAATATTAAGAAAAATCTTAATAAAAGTATGAAATCAGAGACTCAGAAAGGATTTTAGAAACTGTTTTACTCATCTTGTTTTACATTTTACCAAAACCACATACTCTTAAATCTACAATGCTTCGAGATGTGGCTGGTTTACTTAACATTTCTGTGGTTACACATTTTTGTGTTTCTCTTCTTATCTCAACATTCAGCAAGCCTTAGTTTGCAGTGACAGACCCCACTCAATTCAACAACACAAAACAGTTTGTAAAGTCTTTTCAAATGATTCCCCAATGTTCAGTCATGAGTGAAGAAACCACTGAAGAACGTTGCTATCCTATATGAAGCATCAAAGACAGTCATTGTGAAAGACCTTGTGGTTAAAGACAACTGAACTGTCTCAAAATGTTTTCGAAATATGGAACCAGGTGGTAACCTTTGTCAAAGGCTCAGAAGTGTCGATACAAAAAAAGCCTTCTGAAAGCAAGTACGTAAGCAAACGGATACCAAAGGTATATGTTTCACTAGTGAAGGATTAATGTCTCTGTGTGGTAAAAAGTAAATATTGTTTTGCTTACTCGGCTCTGAGAGATTTGTTTTGGTAGTATTCATGCTAGAATAGTGGATTAAATTAAGACAGGGGCTCTCAAGTCATGGGCTTGGGTCAGTTGAGTCAACAGGCCTGTAAAGAAAGATTATGGCTCAAAATGAAATTTAATGATGGCTGACAGCATGGTTTCCTGGCAAAAATAAGAAAAGGTTGCAAAACAGTTTAAAATTAATTTTGTGTGTTTATGTACATAGTATTCAGGGGGTTAATATAGAAAACGTGCCCCTATTAACTTGAATCATAGTAAATTTAGCTTGTATGGTATCTAGCTTGTGCACCCACTTAAAAATAGAAAGCCTATAATTTACGCATACAGCATATTTTAGACTGGCAATTATTGCTTGAAATACATTCTGTCAGTAACTGCTATGGATTACAAGGATTTTATTTTTTGATCTGCTATACACTTGTCAGTTTATATTTGGCAGTAAAAGTAGCATTTCTGAGGCATTTCAGCTTTTAGAAAGTCAGATGTAAACAAAAAAAGGTCTTAAATGATTCAGTACCTGCATAAAAAAATGATTAGGCTTTATTACAATCGTGTTGACTGTTACTCTACTTTGCATATAAAATTGTCATGTGTGAACGCACCGTAAGGGTGAATGAAAAGAGAAAACTAGAATGGTATTTTTTTTTAAATTAGGTGATAATCAGGATTTTCAGTAAAACGTAGGTGAAAAACAGAATTAACGGTATTTGTACAAGACCTTTCAGAAACAAATGGTTTCTTGGTTGCTGGATTTTGGACTTATTTGGATATCATGTCCTTTTTCTCCCCACAAATCAAGTAAAGGCAGAGAAGTTCACAAGCTCAAAGCATGACTGGTGTGGCAGGAGGATGCACACCACATGTATGCTTCTGTGGGCTTTGAGCATTATAAATGGCACAGAACTGCTGAGTCATCCAACATCAAGAGAGAGAATTAATGCACAATTATGGAGACTGACGCTTAAGATATACACCATGCCTTCAACCCTATCAGTTCATGTAGTGCAGGGGTAAACATGAGGATTTAACAGAAAGCATATGGACAGGCGCCTATATAAATTGTCTATCTTAAAAAATCAGGAAACGTGACCTAAATCGGCGTAGTTTTCTGAAGGGATTAGATCACATTCATTGTAGAGTTTGGTTTTCATTGCAGAGAAATTTATTGATTTATGCTATACTATTTTAAGCTAATAGTAAGTAAACAGTAAGTAAAACTATTATTGTTTAACAGGGAAGTGTTTCAGTACTTGCATTTTCGAGTTAAGTGAAATTTAGCTTTAAATGTTCAGTGAGTTAAAATAATTAAACATTGTTACACCCAGTGGCAGCCTTGAGGTGAATAGAAATTAGGCATGAATTGCGAGTCATTACTACTCATTGTTCACATAGCATCCTTTCTGTACACAAGGAGAACATTATTTATTATAACACAGTGATAATACCAAGACGTTTAAAGATATTACTGGCTCTATTACCATTGTGGCGCTGTCAATTAAGGTTTTTTCTCAGCTGAATAAAACTTGAGTTTCTATGTAGGTGCACGAATTGTTCCCAGCAAATAGAAAGGCAAGATTATGTTAATAAAATTGAAAGCATGCAGTTCTAATAATACCTGCCTACAATAAAACCATTATTAGGTATACATTATGTAATAGTTGCCTCTTGGCAGCAAGGGTGCCCCTGTTGTAGGGTACTAATGATTCGCTTACTCTCTTACTTCATAGCGAAAACACGAGAAAAACAATACACCTTAGAGCTACAGCATATGCCTACGGATGACAATAAAAAGTTTTCAAAAGTTTTCCTTAAACGAGGAGGGGTTGCGTAATTGTTAACAACAGAACATTATCTCACGCATGACGCATGTTAACAGCCGTTTATTAATGGGTAAAATCTTAAAATGGGTAAAATTGGACTAGAAAATAAAAACAGAATTTTAGGAAGATGACCTTGGCTGCCAAGATGTTCTGTGTTGAAGAGAAATGGTAAAGACAGTTCATTTTTAAAGTGATTAAAACAGTGGTTACTTAAAAGATGGCAACATTTCGGAGAGAGTGAACAGTTCATTAGCAAATGGACTAATCTCACACACGTGTGTACAGGTTGAGGCGCGGGATGTTAAACCATGAAAATTAAGTGTTCCTAGGATCGTTTTTTTAGTTCAAGAGTTACTCTTATTTTGAGACGTTTCACAACGTCTAAAACCAAACATTTGATCCAAGTGTTACAACTGCTTTGCGTCTTCTTTTGACTGCGTACTTCATAGTTTTGTGGTTATGAGAGAGACGTTTTTCCTCTTTGAAATGGGAGAATAATAGAAAAATCCACACAACGGCCTGGGAGAAGTTGACGAGCATAAAGCAGGTATTCATTGAAATTCAGATTTGCCCTACACGGTAATTTCGAAGATGCATATCTAATCAATTGCTAATTGGGGCAGCAGCTGAAATGCGCGTTGATGGTTGGTGCAGTTTTAGAAATCTATGCTGACGGCACGTTTAGGTTTTGTAATTGCAGGGAACATTTTAAACAGAGCAGTGCGTTATTTTTCTAGTTGCAGTCTGGAACAAACTCTCACAAAGCTAATTATAATTAAAATACATTTTATCAGTTCAATAAACATATTGTAATAAAAATGGATGCGATGAGTTTCTCTTAAGGAGCTTTACTTGTGGCCCCTGCAGCATAAACGCTGTAGGTAATGTACAAAGAAAAACAAATGAGAGAATAAAGTAGTTCAGGTATGTAGTTGCGTCTGCATGTGTAGGCTGCAAAGGAACAAGTAAAGGTTTATTCCAGGCTGAAAAGAGAAGAAAGAAAACGCAACGTTACGGCTGTGGAGCCTTCTTCGAATGTAAGCAGGGAATAAAGAAGACTACAGTGAATTGTGTCAATATTAACATGACAGCAGTTCCCATGTAAAAAAAAACAGTAATAGTGAAGATGATATGAGAATGAAATACTGGAAATGACAGGGAATACAGTTCAATATTTTGACCTCAGTCACATGGTTTTGCGCCTTCACAATGTATATTATCTGTAAGTTTTTGTTTAATACAGATTGGAAACAAAGTCTCTGATCAAACTAGCACTATGCTTCAGGTTTTCAGTTCTATAGGTATTATACAATGTCATGCCCTTTATCCAATCTCTGGAAATAGTCATGAAAATATCACAATATTATTTTCTTTCTTTAAGAGACAACCAAAAAGAAAACTGGGTTTTTTATTGAGCGAAAAAAGCACGCCGTGTGTGTCTTTTAACACACAAAGGCAGAAATGTACTGTGTGAAGAGTTCAGGTCTGTGTGTTCTCAGACCTTGGAATGCAAAATCGTTTGAACTCTACAGGAGCATTAAGTGTTGCAGTACTTCGAACATGTGCTGTATGCTGCAGCGGTTCAATCCATTAATAAAATACACAGCAGCAGCCTTATGTTACCTTCCTGAGAGCTTTGCAATTGCTGTTATAGGAAGAGAATTCCTACATGATTTAATTTACTGTTTTTTTTTTAAAGTCTGAAGCTCTTAAAGTTTATCCATGCATGCACCCATCCATGTATGTGTACCCTCTGCAATATGCTCAGCTTTATCTATTAATTTAGATTTCGCTGTACAGTATGTGATGCTTTGTCTTGAACAGCACTTATACATTTGTTTTCTTTTGTTTAAACTTTTTATTTAGCGAGGAAAAGATTTACAAACACAATGTGTCCAGAACAGCTAAATAAATGCCTTAATCTTTCATTTTTATTACATTATCTTTATACATACAGTACATATAAAATAAACTCTATACATTATGTCAGCAGATATGAGGGGTTATACAAGAAAACACAATAGTTTAATGAGAACAAACAACAACAAACAAAATAGTCAACACAGAAATGTTACTGTATATTCTCTCCTAAACTTAAATCAGGTCTCAGTGAGGATACAATTAATCCATGTTTCCCAGTATTTCCTTCACCTCTCTGCCTGTAACCTGAGAGTTATCTTTTCCATTATATAGATTTCATTCACAACATTAAGCCATTGTTCATGTGTTGGAGATTCTTTTATAAGCCATTTTGTTGTGATTGTCTTTTTAATAGTGAGTAGAAGAATCCCTAATACTGTATACTGTACTGTATATCTATCGTTGACTTCATGATCAAAGTCAAAATTGCTCAAATACATAACAGAAAATTCAAATGGTATGTTCACATTTACTGTATTGTTAAGGGTTATAGAGTATGTAGAGATTTCCAGTATTGCTTTTTTTTGGGGGGCATGACCAGAATATGATGTGAGTGAGTTGCAACTTGCTCTCCACATAACCTCCTACACTGTGAACTGCTGCCTTTTTGTTTGGGTTTTAGGGCTGATTAAAAAAAAATAAAAAATGGGTCCGATTCTTCCAAAAGAAGTTTCTCCAAGTCTGTGAGCCTTGTTTAAATCTACATATATAATTCCACTGATCTACAGAGATTGTTGCATTGATTGTTCCCATTTTATTTTAAAATATTCTGTTGAGTCTTTTTTCATATATTCGATATTATTGCACAGCTGTGATATTATTTATTTCAAATTACCTTGCTGGTAAGCAGCAATAAAATTATCGAGCAGTTTATTGCCTTCCTGTATAGGTGGTTGCTTTCTCCAGCTGTTTATATCATGTCTGATTTGAAAGTATCTGTAAAAAATTTTTTTTTCCAGATTGTATTGTTGTGAGAGATCTTCAAAGTTTTTCAGATGATCCTGTTTCATCATAGTACATATTGCCGTAATCCCTAAATCCTAAATCATGTGTCTGTTTGGGAGTATGTTTACTGAAAGAATTATCAAAATTATTTAATTTAAATTTCAGCCCTTTAATACGTAAAAAAATGACCTGGCTGGCTGGAGTTTGCTGCCTCTTTTGCTGGGATCCAGAGTGGAAGTTATTAACATGAATATACATTTGTTATCAACAGCAAGAGTCAGCAGTCTGACAGCTTTATGGATGCTTTTTGTTTTAGATGACTGGATGTTATGACCAGGATCACACACCACACACTGTTGGATCACCACAGTTGTGGAAGTCATGTCAATTTAGGAAAGTCATAAAAATCTGAACGGGTGGGACAGTGGGTAGCATTGCAGTGTTGGGGCCCTGGGTTCGATTCCAGACCTGCAGCGGCATCTGCATGGGGTTTGTACTGTATTTTCTTCCCAAGTTCACATGGGATTCCTCCAGGTGCTCCAGTTTCCTCCCATGGACCAAAGCCCTACTGGTAGGTTAATTGGTTTCTGGGAAAATTGACCCTGGTGTTTGCCTTGTGATGGACTGGTGTCCTGTCCAGGGAGTATCCTGCCTTGCACCCTTTGTTTGCTGGGAAGAGATAGGCTCTGATTCCACTGTGACTCTGTATTGGATAAGTCAGTTAGAAAATGGATGGGTGGGTAAGCATCTGAAGGTAAGTGAGTCTAGAGTTTATTTTGGGGAGGTAGCTCTTCAGCACATAGTAAATAGATGGTAAATACAGTAAATGCCACGTGTAAAGCACACATGTACCTGTCTCACCTTACTCTTGAATGTGTGGGTGTATTAAATGTTTCCCTGGTATCATTCCTATCAGGATAACACTAAGAAAAGTTTTTTTTTATGCAAAAAATCTGAACAGTTTAGGATTCCCCACTGACAATAAGCCAGGTAGCTTCATGAATTTGTGTAAAAGTAATCTCCAGTATACCAGTCTGTCAGTTTGCTTCCTTTCCTTCGAAAGCTGTATGCTCAGCTTTCAAAGTCTAGTTCTAACGGCCAGCTTCTGAATTTTCCTTCACACCTGCCAGGAACTAGAGCAGGGTATACCAGTATCTGCATTATGGAGTCATCCGATAGCCATAGCTAGATTTTCAAAGCACTGCTTTGTGCTCTGAAACATCATTTTATCTTATCAGCCCTGAAAAGTCAAGCACAGTGCAACATCCCCATGCATTTTGAAAGTAATTTAATTTTATCTGAGGCTTACATAAACATTTATAGTTAAACTATTTTATTTTGATGATAAAATAAAAATATGAAATGTTGACGGTTTGTGGTATTCAGTGTTTCTTTACTCATGGGGGGGAAAAATACTACATTTTTGCTCCTATTTGTCTGATATTTTGCAAGATGTGTTGTTGTAGTTCTTTGTTACAGTGACTGTTTTGAGTAAAACTGATCTTACAATCAGTGAATAAATCTTTTGCTTTGGAGGTGGGAACACACTGGGATGATACTGTATATAGTGTTTTGAATAAGATAAGGGATTGTAGGATAACTATTCTATAGTGCTGTTACAATGCTGTTATTGACTGATTTATTATAAATCCATGTTTGTATTTTAGTAAATCTACTGGAGAAAGATATCACTTATTAACTTGTGAGGGTTACATAAATTGACTACATTTGGGCTAGTTAGTTTAAAGTTAAATATTACAATAATATCCCTACTTCCTAATTTCCTAGGGCAATATTCCTTTCAAAATCTAAATTCAGCATGACATGCAAGATTTTTAGTACTTTTAGCAGCTTTATGTACTGCTTGTGGGTTGCTCTGGTACCAAAATGTAGTGCATAGGTAAAGAACACCATAGGTTTGTAGATAGGATTTACAGTACCAGTAAATGTCAGGGGTGAGTGGGTACAAGAACTGTGTACTCAAATATGGTCTGTACATTTTGAAATGTTTACTTACTGTATGTGCTCGTTAGCTGAAAAAATGTCTGCATAAATATGCTTTGTACAGTGTGTAAAATAGGAATTAGATGATTACTACTGCAACTTTGCCCTACATATTAAGATTTCACCTTAATTATGTTCAGGGCATGTGTAAATATAGCTACATCAGCTTCCAGGCATAACCAAAATTAGATATCTAGCAGATTTTAATTGACTACACAGGCCATGAGTCTTTTAAAAAATGCTTGGATATCTAGTTCATAACAATAACTGTATTCCCTTCTGTGGTGGGCAGGAAAGTAAGGTTAAATCACTCCATCTTGGAGTTAATTGTTCTGTTTGTATAAATTGTATAAAAACAGCTGGGGAATCTGGTCGCTACAGAAACCCCTGATTAGTGGTTTCAAAAAGGTGCTTCATTTAGACGAGGTGCTGTCAGGGAAACATTCAAGAATATTCACAAAATCTGAAAACAAATTCCAACCATCAAAATGAAAGCCTAACTCCCTCTCTTGAGCCCTTACTAAAATTTCAGCATTGAGCTCTATTTGAAGAGTTGCTTGGCTGAACAACTTGCCCACCATCAGACAGGCATTCATAAGTAATTTTCCACAAAGCCTTTCTTCAGGCAGCTCCAGCTCTTAGGTAGCTCTTCTCAAAGACTTTTCTTGCACACTTTGATCTCTATGAAGACCTTCTCTTGTTTTTCTCCAAATGTGTCTTATGTGGATGTGACCAAAAAGTTCAATTTCGTTTACTCAGTCCACAGCACCTTGTTCCAAAATGTTTCTGGCTTATCAAGGTTTTGTTTTGTATACTTTAGATGTTGACTTCTGTGACGAGGTTGTAGGAACGTTTCCTGCTCACATCTATTACATGGTGTTAAATTTTGTATAAGCAATGCTGTACTGTGAACCTGTGGACAGCTAATCCAGTATCAGCTTAACATTTCTGCAGGTCCTTTGCAGTGATCTGTGGGTTTTGCTTTGCAGATCTGACCAGTTTTTGAGCAGTTCATTCTGAGATTTTTCTGGGTCTTCTAGATCTTGACTTCAACAATTCTCTTTAACTTCCATTTCTGAATTATGTTTATAATAGTTAAAATTGCAAGATGGAAGCATCACAGGTCCTCAGACAGCTGTTTATAGGAGCCCATGGTTGTTGAAAGTAGGCAGAACAAGAATTACAATATGAGAGATTAGAATGGTTGGGGTATGGTCAACCATGGAATTATCTTCACCTGACCTCATTTAAGGCCTTATGAGTCAATCAAGTTTTGGGGCCTTTAAGACAAATCAAAGTACTAATGAATCAACTTTTGCACATATCACATTCACTTTTATTTTTTCCTAATCTGTTAAAATCAAATTAAAATGGTAAAAAAAATAGTTTAAATGGTAATTTTGCATTATAATTTGCTGAAAGAAGTTGGGTTTACGTTTCTACCATGTAGAGGTCTGTCACCTTCTGTTCACTTAGAGATTCATTGATACACAATTTACCCAAAACTAAACTTTTGCACACAACTGTATATGAAGAATACACTGAGCAATAAACAAGTATGCCTTATTAAGTTAGGTAACTATATTGGCAGTCCCATGGTCTCCTGGGAATTGTAGTCTTTCATACCACTGAACAGAGAACGAAGAAATGTTTTGTAGGATCAAATGCTACCCATGTTTATGACCCAAGCATGCCTGTTTTCCTGGCCTTACCCCAGGTACTGTCAGAATGTGTACAGAACTTGCTAAATTCTCAAAAGTATTAAACATTAACTTTACACTATTTCAGCAAAGACAACATCAGCCTTATTTGTTAACATTTAATGGATTCCTCTCTGGTTGTCTTAGCAACAGGGAGCCTGGAACACTTTGAAGTCCAACAATGAAAATCTTTAACCTAAAACTCTAATCTGCTGTTATTGACAAGTAGCTGTTTTCTGAGAAATGCACCGTTACTGGATATTATCTTTTCTATGGCATGACAGCAGCAATACAGGGGTCTTGGAACACAACAAAATTTGGTTTCAGAAATAAGACTAAGAGGAGAGATGTTTATTCAAATATGGCTCTATGTAGCTGTTAGAGTAACTTCATCGTTCCTTTTCAAAAGGCTGCATAACATGCTACTACAAACTCCTTACGACAATTATCCCAAAAAACATAACATGGAAATATGTTTTCATACTAACGCTAACCCCTGTGTTAACCCTGATCTAAGGCCAAAGATCTTAGGCCAGATATTTGACATGATGTGAACACATAGTAGGATTATCTCCTTCTAGCCTGATCTCGGATCTCAGAAACTAAGCAAGCAGTGCTGGTGTAGATCAGTAGGTACTGCTTTTAACTCAACTTGACCCAGGGTTTCCGAAGCAGTATCACAGGACACTGTGTTGTAAGAAGTGACATCCGCTGGATGAGACATTAAACCAAAGTCCCGATTACTTGGTCCTTAAAGATTCTGTGGTAGAAGAGGGCTGTTACCCTAGTGTTCAGGCTACATTCTCCTCTGTACATTATATACCACTCTGTACAGTTTTCTCTACCAACGTATAACAGAATTATATTGCATACTGTAGAAATGTATATATACAATTCATACAGATTCCTTGTAGTTTGGAATTCATTATATATCCATTTGCTGTTGAAAAGGAAATGCTTAATTTCTTTTAATCTGAAACACCCAAATTTACTGAATATTCTGGCATTTGGTATTAAAGCCTAAGTAACATAATAAAATGTTCCCACGACTACATTCAGGCCTGCAATCAATTAGTAGATCTTTTTCTTTTAGTACGTTTGTATTGTTCTATTGGTTTGTTGTCTGGAGGCCTAGGCATTTGAAAGAAAGATTGTTCCCTCTGCAACTTGGACCACAACTGTACTCATCCAGTGCATAAATGTTTTCATAGGCACATTCCACACTGACCATGTGGAATAGGAAACAGAATCTTTGTTATGTGGGTTTATAATGCTATTCTTTTGTGTATTTTTGTTTACCTTTTCTGGTGTTAGTTGGGGAAATCCATATTCTGAAACTGCCACAACATACTGTATAATGTCAGCAGCTATATTACCTGTTTTCTCCTTCCATGAAGTTATTGGTATTGTATTCCAGAATGGCTGTCAGTCCGTCATTTGACAGACCTACCAAAAGCAAACAGAAGAGCAGGAGAGCAAATCCAGTGAGCCAAAAGACAGGTCCTGTGACCTGTAGCTTAATAATACCTTACACTTATATATATAAAGCACTTTATAGGTAATGGGTACTCCCCTCCACCACCTTCCCCAATGTGCAGCCCCACCAGGATGATGCGAAAGCACCCATAGTGCACCAGTATGCTCACTACACATCAGATATCACTGGGGAGGAGAACAAAGCGATGAAGTCAATTCATAGATGGGGGTTAATAGGAGGTCATGATTGGAAAAGGCCAATAGGAAACGTGGCCAGGACACTGGGGTAACACCCCTACTCTTTTTGAGAAGAGTCCTGGGATTTTTAATGAGCACAGGGAGTCAGGACCTCAGTTTTACATCTCATCTGAAGGGCGGTGCCTTTTTACAGTATAGTGTTCCCATTACTATACTGGGGCGTTAGGAGCCACACAGACTGCAGGGTGTGCGCTCCGTACTGGCCCCACTAACACCTCTTCCAGCAGCAACCTACGTTTTTCCTGGGGGGGGGGGGGGTCTCCCAACCAGGTACTGACCAGGCTCACACCTGCTGGGCTTCACTGGGTTGCCAGTTGTGAATTGCAGGGTGATAGGGCGTCAGCTTAGCAGCTTATAATGGCTTTACAGTGCTAGAAGGGTGTGTTGCCATAACGAGCTCCTTTTATATTTTGCCCTTCTAAAGATGTCCTCCACCTTTCCTTGCAACCACTGTAACTGCTCTTGGTAATTCCAGTCTTGGCATTATTATCAAGTATGTGCTGTTCTCACAGCTACGATTCAGTCTGCTATTCAGTAAAACACCAAATCCATTGAGCCAAAAGCCCTGTGCCTGCAGTCGCAAGTGTGGAAATCCTTTCAAGCTCCAGATGGTTATGTCACCATTATTAGTGTCACACCAAATGAGCCAAGGGACATGGCACAGTATCCAATAAAGGGGCCGTCCTGTCTCTTTGAGGTGGCAAAGACAATGAACCAATGAATTACCCTTAGCCTTTAGTTGGTCAGCAGTGCCCTCTAGGCTCTTAGACCAAGGATTCTAAGAGTAACAAAACATCCATGGCAGAGAGCAGATGCTACATCTTTCTCCTGATGGAATTTTTGTAATCCTACTGATGGAGACCAACCTGGTGTTTGAAGTCTTGGTTGAGCCAGTAAAACACAGGCAGAAATGATAAGAGGAGATCACTATCTTTGAATTACCACAACGCAGTGAGAAAATACTGGTGTTATTCAAAGGCATGCACATTCAGTCTTCAAAAGTTCATGCATGTTTTAGAAATACCTTTCAATTATCACCTGATTAAGACCTGGAAAATGCATCTTATCCACTGAGTTCATTTAAGGTTTTAGATGGAATGAAAACCAGAAGCATATGTGTGACAAGACCTGTAGAACCCTGTAGAACTTGGGTAAGATGTAATTGAACACCTGTGACTGATTGATTTTTCTAACATATTTTTTGTTGTTGTTTCTTTTAATAAAGTATCTCTTCTTTAACATAAAATGTACAGTTGGGCCTTTCACTTGTTTTTTTTTCCCCTCATTCTTTTATGTACATTACATGGTAACAAGAACATCACATAAATTAGTATATATTACTGTACTGTATGTATATTACTCCTGTGGGAATAATATTGCATATGGTGCTTTTTAACTTAATTTCAATTTTGGCACCTTTCAGATGCCTTTGTCTGTTTAAATAAAGCCATGTAAGAACTGTGTGAGAAAGCTTTTGCCTTGATCATAATATTAATGCTATATCTAACAATGCTGAATGTGAAGTGAGTGAGCAAATCTTGAATAATTATTACTTATTGAGTATTACTTATTTATCCTTAAATTTAAAGGAGTCCCAGCTGAGATTCCCTAATGGAAATTGAAGTGTAATTAGTGAAATGCAAGTCAGAGCTCCACCTCTGTGTTTGCACATGAAAAACACATGACAGGCATGCTGTGAGATTGCACTCAGATTCTTTGATAAAAAAAACCTTGTAAAACAATTGTTTTTGGATCCCCTAAATCACATTTTTGTAAAGACTCTAATTTTTTTAATTCTCTTCACTCTCTTATACTAAAGTTTGCAGCGGGACGGGTACAAAATTGTTTGACAAATGATTTGGTTCATGTTTGAGAGCTGTTTTTCCTGCAGTACTGCCAAGTAAAGAATAAGTCATCTAATAGAGATATGATGGTTTATACTTACAGTATATATGGTTTATACGGTATATACACCTGGGGATTTATATGGATAAATAACAAAGATTCTTTCCAATACAATTTATATCTTAGAAACATAATTATGCCAAATTTAGTTTTATTCCCAGTTTGATAAATGTTATGTCCTTGTGTTAACATCCACAAGTGATACTCCCTACTGTATGTCACATCTCTACAAATACCCATTTGACATTCTTTCCTAATTCTGTACATACCGAATCTCAATTTGACTAAGAAATGCACAATTATATGGATTAAATTAATATCTAAAATTCATATCTAAGTGTTACTTACAGTATGGTAGGTAAATTGTTGTTAGCTTTTAAAAGTGTGTGTGTTTTTCAGAGCTAAAAAGGAGTGGTATCCCCCTTAACCATGAACAGTTTTATCTCAGGAAGTATTAGAATTTGACTTCTCAAATTTCAGATTTTTCTATGTTTTCACAGCAAGTGCAAATCATTGCTCGTTAACACAATTCACCTTTCAAAGCTGTAGCAAACTAGCTTTCAAAGACGTTGACTGATCCAATCAAATGTACATTTTCCTATACAGTATTTACCAATTCTAGAATATTATTACAAGATTTATTTATTTACAAGCAAAATTAGGTGATATTAATATTAGTTTTATCTTAAATTATGCATTTGCCAGTAATATTACAGCCCTTTAAGATTTAATTTCTAAATACGTCAATCCTCAGTTTCATATGGGAACATATTGTATACGTAACATTTTTTGTTGGACAATTATTGAATTAAACATTAAATTACTATGGAACACCATTTGGCGATTGATTTATCTTTTTAATGCTCTAAAATTGAGTTTTTATGTATTACTGTAAATAGCTAAAAAATTAAAATATACAGTTTTAATTATTCCATTTATATTTGTGGTCATCTATTATGTTGACTTTGAGTAATATATAGTATTATTATAAAGGTTCTTATTTTTATTTAGTAAAAGTAAGGTAAAGTACAGGCAAGCGTTAATACAATTCAAATGCTTTGCACCCGTATCAAATTCATCAAACTAAGACTTTATGCCAAATGTGGTCAAGCAATCATAGAGGCCATCTTAAGACGGAGTTAAAGAATAGAGATGGAGAATAAATCTTTTGGAAATAGCTTCTTGTTTTAAAAATGTTTAATTATCATATAGAAGTTATTTTAAGATAAGTGTTTTCATCATTTAATGACAGTTTTTAATTTGATTGATTTCACACATTTCTTTTAATATCTGCTTTGAGATATATTTTATAAGGGGATACAGTGTTTGAGTTTTAAAAATACGTCTCGCAAGGATTGCAGCCACCAAAGTAGCAACAAGGACAATAAGCAAATTCTAGTGCGGTTTGCATTGTACAAGGGAGTGCCGTTCTGGAATTAAGTTTGGGACTTTTCCCCTACATTTCTGTATACAAACATCAAACTGAAGTAATGTAGCCAAACAGTAGTTTTTACTGGCCAAAAGTTACCCAAAAGTTTTATGTGCAAAGGTTTGCGTTTTCAGAGTAATTTCTTATGTTGACACTGTCTAAACACATTCGAACCTAATCCATTTATCCTATTGAGAACATTTGGTTCAGCGTAAAGTATCCTTTATTTTCTATATTTCAATTTCAATTGATATTTCCAAATGAAGAGACAACCCATTTACGTGAAATAAAACAAGTTGCTGTATTGTAGTTTAATTGTGGTAGAACTGTGCAAATTTTGCACGAAAAAAGTCAGCAGTTCAGTGGCTGTAGTTTCTCTATAAAAACATGAAAAGTTGCAAATGACAGCAGGACTCTGCATATGTGACATATTTAGTAGTTAGTTGTTTATTGATTTTTATGGAACCTCACTTATCTAGAACGGTTACAGAGTTATACACATATACAGTACAATAGAAACCTGTATCTTACTTTAAATATATAAATGAAACATACAGGTATACTGTATACAGAACTTTACAATCTGTACAATACCTGAATCACATCCAGCAAATAGGAAATAAAACAATTAAAACCTACATTAGACTGTCAATGATGTATGGAAAGTAACCTCACTTACAAGTAAAGGTTTATGCCATGAAGAGAAAAGAAGACACGTTTCTGCTGTGGAGCCTTCTTCAGGTTTCGAAACTTGACACCTGTGTCTTTTCAGCATGGAATAAATCTTTACTTTTTCCTTTGCAGCCTACATACAGTATACTAACACAGCTACCTACAGTATGTGAACTTCTTCAACTTGCTAACAACAGGTTCGTGTGCTTTTGTGTATACTGGAGCTCAGTTTATTGGACTTGCACAACAAAAACTATGGTGTGAATGACTTCAAAGCAGGTAGCCTTGTTGTACTGATACAAGCTTGCTTGACTGAAATGATACCAAACGGCAAAAGTATAATAGAGGAAAACAAATTTAATTTACAAGGATTGAAAAAGCAAGCCTTAGTCAGCAGAGTTTTGTAGTGTGTATCACCCATCCACTGGGAAAAAGCCTAATTGCAAAAGCCCTTTTTGTGACAAACTTTTTTATAGTGTAAAAGAAAATCAATTCTACTGGCGGAGTACACATGAAGACGAGAAGGAGGAAGAGGTAAAGATAAAAAATAAATAAATGTGGCCAAGAACCCTGTTCTTGAAATCCTCTTAACAGACAATAGTTGCAAAATGCTAAGAGTTGCTGTCTGAAAGTGCAGTCCATCTGGGGTTTTTGGCTTTTGCTCAAGAGCCTTGAGTGACTTTGGGTGCCCAGGAATGCTCTTTGCAACATTTTGAACAATATACTGTATCCAGAGTCACCAAGGGGTAAACTCAGATGCTTATTTATATTTCAGCTAATATGAAAGTCTATATATATATTAATAAAAACAAATGAGCTTATTTAAATTAACAGCAGGAGGTTGTATTCCAGTTCCTCTGAGGCAACACATGAGTTGTTTCCTATCCTTTGCTAAAAGAAACAGTCCACCTCTCTGTGAGGCAACTGTCTAAAAATATACATGATACTGTTTCTCTTAACAGTTACATTTTTTCATAGCACTGAGTGAAACAAATATCACTGCAAATGGCTTGTTCATTGTTGCTTAGAAGTGGAGCTCTAGACTTGTGATCTCAGATCTCCAATTGATAGGCAAAAAGGCATTTTTCTTCTGTTGATCCATCTACACATCAGTAGCTCAGATCATTCCTTTTGACCTATTACAGAAGAAAATTGATTGAATGAAGACTATGATCTTTCTTGTTTATTTTTCAAGCTAAATCAGTGGCTGTTTACATCTGTGCCATTTTTCCAATGAAAGAGAGAATCCCACATGTGTTACAGCAATGTATACAGTAGGTAAGGTAAGATATAATGTAAGATGACCTTTAGAGCATCTTTCATTATATGCACTTAGAATTACCCAGCAAAGAATTAATGATGATCTAATAAATATAGTGTAGTACTGTAGCAGTGTACAGTTTATATCAAAATTCACATTCCAGCATCTTTTAAATGTTACAAACACCATATTCATTCACAAACCAGATTTTCAGAAAGTACCACAGCTTGACCATTCTTCCAGTGTCTCCCACTGTATATGGGGCACTATGAATGCCTGACATGCCTCTCTAGACCTGCACTGATAATATTCTAGATATGTTTACATGTTGTGGTCTCCTTGGTGCTATTCCTGGAGATGTATGTTGTAGACAATTTGATGTATTGCTAGTATTGTGTTGCTAGTAATTGACCACGTACTGTAGGTTAAGTAACCTTAGCTGATAAATGTGAATCTTTGGATGCATTTCAGACCATAGATCCTCACTCAGACCTTTCCATAATGTGTTACCATAAGTTAATCAATATATGCAAGGTTCTCCAGTTTCAAACCTCTATACAGTAAATCATATTTTCTTTTTCCTATTTTTTTTGTTCTTTAAAAAATGTATCTTTTTTGGTGAACAGAAATGTATTTGGGTTTTGGAAAATACTTTATAAATTATTGCTATCTTTGGGGGGGGGGGGGGACTTTTTGGAAAGGAAACTGATATAACTTTGCATATATTTATTTTGTTTTCTTTATATTTTACAATGTCTTCTATTACAGTCTTAGTTGGCTACTGTAGACAAAATGACAGCCACATGATATTCCTTTTGTCTTGCCCCTCAAATATATACAGTACAGTAAGTAAAAAAAGAAAGAGGAGCCAGGAAGGCTGTATAGATTGCAAGGTCTAGAACAAGCAAAGACCTTCCTCATTAAAAAGATAAGAATGTGCTTCCCTTTATTTTTTCCAAGTGTGGAAGAAAAATTGACGAAAATTATTATTATGATTATAAAAATAGGATAGAAATTCCATGTTTTCTTAGATTTTGTGGATATTTCCACTACATGCCAAGCTGTAACATAATGATTCGTTAATGTTTCAGGTCAGCAATAGGTGCAACATTCATACAGCTGGCTTGCCCAAGGGCATTTCAAGGCTAGGTGACATTCTTTCTACTAAAGTAGGATTATATTTGCTGACTTGCATGAATGTGCCAGACATTTATATAACAGCTTCCAATCTGGCTAGGCACAAGTCAGACAATGTGTCATTACACAATATACTATCACTGCAGACTCTACTGTTAGGTGAAATGCCTGATATGTTGTGTCAGCTGTCTGTAATTTTTTTGCCTAGTACTGATCCTCAGTTGTTACTGATCAGAATAGTACTGTAACTACAGTACCTGTATATGAAGGTGACAGAATGAAAGGTAATTGAGCTGGCAGAGAAAACACTCTAGAACTTAAAACATTTTAGTGGGTTACTGGTAGAAATAATAAAATAATTTAAAAAATGATACAAATGTGTTTTGCCTGGAAAACATGATGACATGTATGGGCAGTCATTCATTCGATCAAGTATACATTGTATGCCAATAAATAGATTATAAAGCATATAGAGAGGAATATAACACTTGAATAATGAAGTGTAATTCATCCTTCCCTCATGCAAGAATTATTGGAAATATTGTCGTATTTAGCACATTTTTAGAATGTGGAAGGAAAACAAGACTCCACCTGAATATGGATAAACCATGCAACATCCATAAGAAAAATGCTCTCTGCCAGAACTGAACCCTAGTTTCTAACAAATTGGATATAACTTCATTGTTATTTTTTTCTGTTATGATTTGTGATGTACATGGTGTGGAAACAGAAAAATAGTCCAGATATAATCCTTCTTATTACAATGTAAGGATTGTAATTTGGAGATTTGGATTCAGAAGCTTTTTAATTTCTATGGAATGACAGTTTCTGAGAATCCCAGGAATCTGGGAATATCTGGGAAGACATTAACAAGCAACTTGTACTCGGGATTGCATCAGTTTATGATATACTGTAGCCAAGGATTTAAAATGTATTTGCTTTCAAATTGTTTATTGTAATATTGTGAAAAACCTACTGTAATATTGCTATCTGTGTCCTTTTCTAGAAAGATGTAAACATAAGTATGCATTTGTCACTTGTTTCTGCTTTAGATAAAACTTGATTTCAAGTCTGATAAGACCCAGGTCTCTGTTTGAAGTCAGTGATATGGTGCAATATTTCTCTCTCTTTCAGTTTGATAAGGAGTTGTCCTGCTGACCTCAATGTTAATGACCTGTTACCAATACGAATAGTTTACGTCAGTGAGTTTCAGCTGGAGTCAATATTTGTGCAGAATAAGTGGGTAATAGATAATTTCAGGCTTCTCTGACAATATTTGTCTAATGAGTGACATTAGTGCAAATAATAATTTGCTTTAAGTTATGCCAATGATCACAGAAAATGTTACCCAAATATATTTCATAATAATCTGAAAAAATGTTAAAAATGGGGGGTGGTAAAGATAGGTTAAATACAAAATGAAGGTTATTTAATCAATATAAAATCAATATAAAGTTTCTAACACCAGTTTGCTATGAAAGTAAATTATAAAGATGAATAATTTCACCCCATAAAGTCAAAGGTTACAGAGCATACCACAACATGTTTTTTTATTCTCCAGCATAGCCCGATAATAGAGTAATAATCAGACCCAAACTTAGATTAATCCAATAGGTATTACAATAACGCACAACTATACAATACATAAAGTTGTCTACCTTCTGTAGAGATAGAAAGTCCAGAATTGTATCATTATAATCTTAATACATAAAACACCTTAATAGGTCAAAGAGCCAAAAACAGATCCTCTCCATGACAAAATCACCCTCTTCCCTTCCCTATTCCAACAATGGTATCACTAAAATAGCGGAGATGTGTTTAGCCTATAGATTCCAACAATAAAGGAAATCAGAATTTCCAAATAAATAAAACAGCAATCTCTTATATAATACATCTCAGACTCTAGAACTCAGATTTAAGGTTACCTGGACAGAATCTGTTTTCAAGTCTAATTTCAAGAAGGTACTGTATTCACTCATGACACAAGCTTTGGAGGGAGATGATGGTGATGGATGATGATGACAAACTTCCTTTTTCCTTCCCTGTTCTTTTTTTCTCTGTGTGTCTGTTCCTTTTTTTATGCTATGGCCCATCCCTATGGAGCTGAATTAATGACCTCACTAGTAATGGTCTGGACACTGTTGAATGCTTATTCCTCAAAATGGAGGTCTTAATGATTGACAGTAAGTACGTTAATTAACCTAGGAATGTTATTAAGACTTAATTTGATCATCAGTATCATCCTTTATGTTTACTTGTCACAGAAATACTTATCCTAACTAAAATGAACTCTTCAATATTGCAGATTGGTTGTGTTCTGAATTATGGACCAGTACAGATTTTCTAATTAACAACACTGTCAGATCCATTTTGTTTATCTCGCCCTGAGAATCTGGCACTGGATCTACATTCCTTTGTTTTTGCTTATTTTTTTCCCTCATAGATAGTCAAGTCAAAGTTAATAAACATTTTAATGAATTCAAGGTTGCATTTGTACATCTTTTTTGATATACATAATTCAGAATGCAGATGTAGTGTCATGTTTCCTCAGCTGCACTCATGACTTAATGTTTTATTTTGCCCAGGTTTACCGATTATTTCAGGTCCTTTGAAAAAGTTATTTTTTTTATTTTTTCTAACTTCATGCTTTGCTATAATAATTAATGTGCCTTTTTTTTGCTAAATCTGCAGTGCTGCTTTAAATTCTAGATTGATAAATGCCAACCAGTTTGCAGCTAAAGTTTTCAATTTATTTGTCTTGCCCTCTTTCATAACTCTAGTACTGCTCCAATCTACTACTGTTAAATAGCTTCAAATACCAAGAGAACAAGCCTTTGCATACACGTGGAGCAGTCAACAGATGTATTAAAAACAGTAGGTAGAACAAGGAAGGTAGGTCTGTTTGAAGTTATTGCTTAAAGTATTGTCTTGTAATTGCTTACAAGTTATAAAATTTTGGTTTTTAGCCAGATAAAATGATTTAATTCCTTTCAGTTATATAGCATGTTGTGTGTAATGTCAGTCCTTTCCTGAACACACATGTCTATCGACATCATCTTTTCAAATTGTGTATTGATTCCTCAAGATCACAGACCTTTTCATAGTTTTGATCCAGTTCAAAGGTTTACTTTCTTCATTTGCAGTTTTATCATACAATGTGGTTTATTTAATTAAAGATACTGGGCAATATTTTATTGGTTTTAATATGATATTAATGTTAATTCTGGAAACATATGTTTGATATATTAATATTGTATTGTTATGAAAACAACAAACCTGTAAGATCTTGTAGTTTAAAAAAAGAGCTGCTACTTTTGCAGTCCTGAAAATGATAATACAGCATATGATAATTAATTTTCAATACTGTGTGTGGTTTTCATTATTAGTGTTGAAACATAGTTGTATTGTAAAAAATTTAAAAGTACAAATCTAGAGACATCATAATTTGATAGAAATAAGAAACTGAACTCATGTTTATTTCACTTAAACTCCCAATCTTTGGGAAATGATGTGGAGCTTGTGTTACAGAGAGAGGAATGGATTAATTCCATTGGAGAAATTGGAGAAAAAAAGAAGCTTTACATTAAAAATTGTGCTCTATATCCCTGTACAGCTAATAAAGGAGATATAATTTTAAATTAATAGTTTATTATTATTTTCTGCTCTGATTAGGTGAATCTGTGTTTAACCTATTAACATATCGGTGACAAGACATTTCATGTTAAGTTTACAACAGTTAATCCACATAGCTTTGTATTTCATTCTGGGATATTTTTAGTCTTTTAACTTAACAAGCTTGCAAGGACTGCTCTTCTGTATTTACTATGGAATTTTCAGGGACAGGAATTCCTGTGTTTGGGAATTTATACTGTATGTAGGATGAAATATGCTTCAACCTGTTACAAGTCACACTGCTAAGCAGGACTTTGTGACCCATAGGTGTTATTAGCATTAATAGTACTTGTATTGTTAGAGAAGCGTGATAATCTCATAAACAAAGAAGAAACACCCTTCTTTCAATGACGGAAAGAGCCATTTTTCAGGTTCACGTGTACTCAAAATTTTAGTACCTTTTCAGTGGACAGGA